>NC_142928.1:155609545-155678321 GCF_046866305.1 Octopus bimaculoides
AACGCTTTGCGCAACATTTTAATTTCTTTTATAGGTAAAAGGCCTCAAACTTGTAATTCGGGGTTAAGAGGGGAGAGAAAACGGAAAGTTTACCTCGGCGAGAATTGAACTCAGGACGCAAAGCGTCGGAATAAATACAACAAGGCATTTTGTCTGGCGCCCTGACGATTCTGCAAAGGTAGCGTACTCCCACTTGGTCATTAGTACCTTGTAACCACGAAACTTTTGAAGAAATTGAAGTGTATGCTCTTTCGCTCCTTATAGAAGGGACAGATTCTGCTGGGTACGATGTCTATCTGCTGCTAACTTCCACCGCAAAAAGAGTCCCAGGGTGTAGTGTCTGAAGATGTGCAGGCATGCACTGGAGATGTAACATTTGCAGAAACTTCTGGACGACGATGTCAAACAGTTGTGATAGTCATTTATGTGACATGTCTTTACACAATGCATCTCTTCCACCGTTCTGCAATCTGAGCTAAAACTCAAACCGAAGTTGTACAATTGGCATCTAAAATGATACCAAGGATCACGGTACCCTGTCAGCTCGATAGTCCGGTCGATGGGAATTTCACTGTCGCATTCTATAGAGAGCTGGTGATGAGCGTGAGTGACGATGACTACAACCATGAGGATTTTGATGAGGATGGTTAATTCATTTCTCTTGATCAAAATTATAGCGGAAGTTTGGCTGAATCGTTAGAGTATCGAGGGCAAAAAAACCTCGCCGTAGTTGTTCCTACTCATTACATGTTGAGTTCAAATACTACCGAAGTCAACTTTGCCTTTCATCCCACTAAGCTGGCAGAATAAAGTATCAGCCTAAGAGTCAATGTAACCGACTAGCCCCTTCTCTCAAAAGTGCTGGCCTTCTACTTTAATCAGAAACTACATAAAGGCCAGTGAATTCGCAGAATCATTAGAGCGTCGGGAAAACTGTTTTGCAGTATTTGCTCGGTCTCTTCACGCTCTGAGTTCCAATCCTGCCGAGGCCAACCTTGTTTTTCATCCTTTCAGGCTTCGATAAAATAAAGTATTATATATATATATATATATATATATATATATATATTATCGACCAAATTCTTCCCCTCAAAACTGCTGGCTTTGTACCGAAATCAGAAACTATTTCTCTTGGTACAATACCAAAAAAAAGTTGATTGGAGTGAATCAATATATTATTGGTATTTATTTGTCGATTTCTGTTGGATTAAAGTAGGTGCGACCTGCTAGATAGAGTAACCGAATTCCCACGCATTAGACTCCACAATCATCAAAACGGAAAAAAAAAAAGAGACAGTGAACAAGCGTAGTCCGAAATATTCAGAGAAAAAGGCGTGGGAGTCACGGATATAAGATGTCGACCAAGAGTGAAACAACAGCAGCATTTTATCCTAACTAGTCTATTCTTAATCAATCCTATCACATTTGAGCTGCAGATTATTTGGTACAAACAACCAGATTCCGAGTAATTGCTGAGTATGAAATGCTTTTTACTGCCTTACAGAGTATTGTTTTGAAAAACATAATGTTCAAACTACTAAAATTAATTTCAAACCACTCCGATACCAGTTTGTATCCAGGTATTTTCTAAATTAAATGCAACTCTGATCTTATCTTGTTCTTCAGAATATTATCTTTAATACGCGTCGAATCAGTAAGCCAGAGATAAAATTTAAGCTGATTCACATGAACAGGATCTCTTAAGCTATACAGTTATTTTGATTTGGATTATGAGTGTTAAGATCGTTTGATCCTCAACCCTTTCCCACTAATGTTACAAAGCGTAAAATAATAACAGAGCGAAAACAAAACCACTCAAATGATACGGAAATTTACAACGTTTGAAACACACAAGAAATATACCTGAGTATGAGCAACATGCAAAGAGATATGCATATAAATAGTTATAATAGCAGCGAATTTGATTAACGATAATTCGAACCAGAATGCTCGAATATAAACCCTAGATCCCATTCAATTAGCGTAAAATAGACATATCTTTCACAGAAAACGATATATAAAAGAATAAGTCGATTGTTCTCAAAGACAATAGGAAATATAGAATTAATTCTTTCAGTCTGCTTTTCAACTTATAAAGTCTCTGGACATTAAGTCAGGTAGTTGACAATGGATTTATGATTAGCCATTATCGTAGAGACATTTTTGGCAAGAACATTTTGAGATTGATACATTTTAGGGAATGTACTGGGGGAAAAGAATAACAAATTAAGAAATTATGATAATGGTTGATTATGATGTTGATGGCGGTTGTCGTCGTCGTGGGAAAGAAAATCACTGTTAGGAAATCTGCTAGAATGTTTTATGTTGCCACTGAACAGCTCCCACAATATTATTCAGAAGGAAAAAAATTGTCGTATTGGCTACCTAATCAGATTTTATTTGATTGTGAAATAATGTGTATCTGTAATATTACAGCTACAAGACACTCTATACTTGATATCTTTATTGGCAAGCACACACATAGGCAGCAGTGAAACAACACGTAAAATCTAAAAGCTATCACCAAATGCGCAATAAAATCTGTCTTAACAATGAGACATGAAAAGAAGTCCATCTTCTCGACTGTAAAATCTAGCGAGATGAATCTTTGAAAGTAGTTGATTTATGTCAAGTGTCATGGCTATATACCCCTCAATGATGCTTAAATTGTATCGTTTACACTTTCCAATCTTTCGTGCGAAAATGCCTCTTAATCCCTGGGAAACTTATCTGTAGTTCCATGACGTTTAGCGCCGATTCGAAACCAGTCTATGGTTACGTAACATTCTCAGCTATTGTTGAGTCATGACTGAATAAACCTAAGATCAAATACGTTTCAGTTTTGACTTTCCGTAGTTTTTAGCATCAAGGATTACATTGTACAATATGCCCTTCCTATTTTTTTTTTCAAGACACTAGGGTGTGATTTGAGGCAACTAACAACTAGTTCTCGCAGGTAAGTTGACTGCGTAGAGGTTAGTTGTTCTGAAAGGTATTATAGAATCATTTTACGTAGAAGTACCCAGCGCAACTGATTTGAAATCATGATTCTGGGCACCTTATCAAATCAACCATCTCATAGTTACAAGATATCTGATTGGGTTTAAACTTTTCAGCAAATCTCTCTTCCTATGTTTAATGAAGCTCAACTCACTAAAAACAAATTAAACAAAGTCTAAAATAAAATTAATTCTCATGAACTTGGAAGACTTAATAAGAGTATATTCTATGTAGTTGTGAACTTACTTAAAACAAATGCAATTTACACGATACATAATAATTTATATTGATTTTCTTTAACTACGCATAAAGCTGTGTTTTTCAAGGAAGGCTAATGTCATGTTATGATTATACACTACTTTAAAAAGAAAAGAAGGTACAGGTGACGACGTTTCCCCTGAAGAGGAGCAAAGCCGCTGATTCGTCAAAGCAGATAGGATTCGTGAAATTTGAAACCAAAACGGCTTTTCAAAATTTTTTAGAATTTCTTTTCTTTTATTTATTTCTTTCAGTCATTTGGATGCGGCTATGCTGGAGCACCGCCTTTAGTCGATCAAATCGACCCCAGGACTTATTCTTCGTAAGCCTAGTACTTATTCTATCGGTTTCTTTTGCCGAACCGCTATGTTACGGGAATGTAAACACACCAGCATCGGTTGTCAAGCGATGTCGGGGGACAGACATACAAACATATACACACACAATATTATATATATATATATATACGACGGGTTTCTTTCAGTTTCCGTCTACCAAATCCACTCGGCCCGAGGCTATAGTAGAAGACACTTGCCCAAGGTACCACGCAGAGGGACTGAACCTGGAACCATGTGGTTGGTAAGTAGGTTACTTACCACACAGCCACTCAGGATTATAACATACCTCTAAAAGTATGTTGAAATAGTTCATTTTCGACGAGATATCAATATTGGGACGATTTCTTCTAGACCTACATAATTTAGAAGATATAGAAAATGTCACATCCATTTTTTTGTCACGTACGTCACACCGGGTAAAGGAGATTTCTGATTGTACTGTTGCCCAGTAACCTCGTAAACATTTTTTGAAATTTCAAGGTCGGTCAATATAGATAAACACCATGCGACTTTTTTTACACTTCTCTGGAGAAACTCGGAAAAATTAACATTAGCATGCCGGGGTAAAATGCTGGCCTTGTGCCAAAATTTGAAATTAATACTTGATATGTTAGTAAGGCGGCCAGATGGCAGAGACGTTAGCACGCCGGGTAAAATGCTTAGCGGTATTTCGTCTGTCTTTACGTTCTGAGTTCAAATTACGCCGAGGTCGATTTTGCCTTTCATCCTTCCGGGGTCGTTAAATTAAGTACCAGTTGCGAACTGGGGTCGATCTAATCGACTGCCTCCCTCCCCAAAAATTCCGTGCTGTGTGCCTAGAGTAGAAAAGAATCGTTAGAACACCAGACCAAATGCTTAGCGACATTTCGTCCGTCTTTACGTTCTGAGTTCAAATTCCACCGGAGTTGACTCTGCCTTTGATCCTTCAGGGGTCGATAAAATAAGTACTAATTGGGTAGTGGGATTGATGAAATCGACGTATCTCTTCCCCGGAAATTACTGGCCTCGTGCCAGAATCTGAAACCAATATTTTCAGGTGAAAAAGCAACACTTTTGGGATTCTCTTCAAAAATTCCAACATACATTCCAAATAAATATTTTTGAAAATTGTTTAATACATGTTTAGGTAGTCAAACTTAACAGTGAAAATGAATCAATACTAGTTTTGTAAATGTTCAAAATATACAGCTTAGATATCTCATAATTTGTCAGTCACGTACGTCTCACTAGAATCGCCCATAGTATGCCTCAATGTACAATTCTATATTAATCATTTCTAAGTATTCTATGTATTGAAACATCGCCTAAACATCAAAATATTTTGACTTTAAGCTATCAAAACATGAATAGCTATTCCAGTCGCATCTCTCATTTACAGAAACTTTCGCGAAAATTTCTCGATAGTTGGAGTGGGTCATAACTTAATTTCATAATGTAAGGGAGATAACTATGATGCCTTAATGTTTTTATATGAAAATATTTTGACAGAAAATTGAAGTCACGCAACGCAACAGAGAAATTTTAGTTTATATATAAAGATTATTTTTCTAAACGGTTATCAATCAAAATATTCAACAGAAACAGTACAGATTATAGACGCAATTAGATCGATAATTTGTTAAACGAAAACATCACTAAAAGAAATGACCATCAAAGTAGAGTTTAATCTATAGTGTGTCAGCGCACGCGCAAGCTGTTAGGCACCATGTCACTCTTGATCAAGCAGCAGCATGATAAAATCCCTTCCAACCGAGACTATCCTTCATGTACAGATAACACAGTAACACATAAGCCACCGTGTTGTTTTCTAAGACAATACGGTTGATTTGAAAGAAGTTTGACAACTAACCCTAACCCTAACAGATTCAACGATCAATTAGAGGCTGCCTTTGGATGAGATGAAGCAGCGTGATTATGAAAGTAACTTCAACCAGTATATAACTATGTGTAGGTGCATGGCTTAGTGGTTATGGTGTTGCACTCATGATTGCGAGATCGTGGGTTCGATTGCCGGGCGCTGCGTTGTGTTCTTGATCAAAGCACTTCATTTCACATTGTTTTGCAATCATTTCATGTCGCACACGGTGCACCTGTACAGGTAATATCGATTTCACTGGAGTGACTGAGCTCATGTGTACACAAACATTTGATCACTATAAACAAATCATCTGTGTGGTTGTTTAGCAAGAAACTGCTGAACCCTCATACGTCGTCTACCGACAGGAGAATCCGCATTATATATATATATATATATATATATATATATATATATATATCAGGTGATAGACTGAGTCAAACACTTCTTAATGAGAAAAAGGAGAATGAACGTTATCAATCAAGGTGCAAGCAAAGCTGTGTGATTAAGAAGCCTACTTTGCAACCACGTGGCTTGAGGTTCAGTTCTACCTCGAGGCAAACTTGGACAAATGTCCTCTATTATAGACCCACAAAAACCGTTAGATTCACTTCAACATTTAAATTTAATTTGCCAAAATATTTTCGTCACTTTGAGACGGTGACCTGTTCACTGACAGCACGGAATTTTGTCAGTGAACAGGTCGCGGTCTCAAAGCGACGAAAATATTTTGGTAAATTAAATTTCAAACTTTGTAGTGTGAAATGCTACAACACAATTCCAATCCTGTTAAGAGTTAAGTGTACTTTGGGAAGAGAATTTAGAGACGGTAAAAAAAAAAGGTAAACATTCGAAGTATAAAGAAGATATAGAGCAAGAGGAAGGCATCTAGAATATAACCACTTGTTTGGTTTTATATTTTTAAACCTGATCAGCACAGGTTTTGACTCTACAACAGAGAACAAATATTATTGGCAATTGTTCATTTTATCTGACAAACGTAGGATAAAATATGAAATTATACCCAACGTATAATAGTTGACTGCTGTCAGTACTAGTTCTACTGCTGCTTCTATATCAAAAGGCCCCCACCTCATGATGGTAAAATGCAGTTGAAAATCCATGGACAAAACTGAAAGTCATATTTCCTTTCTAAGATATCAACACAAGAGCTGGATCCGTTTATAGAGCTACTCAAGTGTTCCACTTCAGTGACTCGTTTAATGATTCAAGTGTTCCACTCAAGTATTTATATAACTGAAACTGAGTCCAAATCTTTCTTGTAAATCTACAATATCTGTAATACACTAGAGACGATTTCATCGACCATTCATGTCCTTTGATAAATATCTGCCTTATGAACTCATTCGTAAATCACAGCTGTTATTTCTATAGATTTTTCAAGTAATAATCACAAATGAAATGCAAAGAAACTTAAATAGATTTTTGTAACTGGACCTGATTTTTTCTTCTTTTTTTTTTTCACCTTTTCTTTTTCGATATAAAAATATCCAAATATAAATAAAAGATAATTCTTTCTAAAGAAATGACAGTCTGTTGAAACAGATAATACTACCAATGGTTTCCTTTTTATATCCAGCCTAGAAAAGAAATTACTAACTCCAAATACTTTGAGAAATATTACCAGAAATATGGCATAAACAAATACAAGCCACAGTCTTCAGCAACACAAATACTAACCATATTACAAATACAAGACGGTAAAAAACACTAGAATATATTTAGTTCTGACTTAAATTTGAAAGGAAAGCACTCCAAGTTTCAAACTTCTGAGCTAACTTATCCATAGTATAAAGGCAAGTCTGTCCCATCTAAATATTAAAAAAAAAAAAAATTCAATATAAAAGTTATGACTGTTTATAAGATGCTACTTATTAAATGGCTTAGTTTGTTTCAATTACGATATTCAGGGAACATCTGAGATTAATTCCTTAACATCAATATCTGGAAATAAACCTTACAGTTGTAAAATATTTTATGATAAATCAACTTTGAAATTCTTCACAGAGTTTTAAACATAAGAAATTCATACGTTTTCTTTTTTAAATTAATTAAGTTGCTTAGTAAAACCAAAATTATAACTTAAAATATCCTGTGTATTTTTCAATCATATACTTAGCATGCTTCATGAGAAATTATTGCAAACTTCTTTCAAAAGCAATATCCAATATTTAAATGTGAACTTAGTTTCAGTAAACCTGAAAATTAACTCTTTCTTTATGCAAATAATTATCCAAAAGTCTTTATATCAAAGACCATCTATGAAGAATTACATAGAAAATATGACAACTAGTCAGATCTAAAGTTGTTTTTGTTGTTGCAAGTAAAAAGGAAAAACACCAGGGTTCATTTTATGAAGAAAAAAAATTGAGAAAAATCTTTATTTTACTCATTGAAAACATTGATCACAAGCCTATAGAGTCGGTTTCCTGTGCTGTTAACAGCAGTAAAGCATCATACGGTGACCAAGGGCAACTTCCCAGACAAGGCTGCAAGTTTACTGCCATCCCCTTTGAGCCACACAGAAGCAGTAGGAAGGGAAATGGTTTCAGAGCAGTAGATATATAATGACATAAGAAAGAAATAAGTTCGAAGACATCTTTCTGGTGCTACACAGAATCAATGAAGTTGGTGCCTTTAGTTTTAAAATCAAATGAGAACACATTTCAAACAAAGCACTTGCAGACAAGCAACATGGAGTACAAATGAGAACAATTTTGTTTTTTGCTGCAGGTATTTGTAAAGTCAAAGAAAGCATTTGCTCACAATAGATGGTATTTTTAATTGCCAATCTAATAAAATGTCTCACTGATAGACCTTCTGCTTGTCAGAATAGCATGTGCAGAGACAAATGGTATCATTTGCAGTTTTGTTGAAATAATGGAAGACAATTTATAAGCAAATACAGTCAAGTCCATCACACAACTAACCTGCCATTTCACAGCCCATACACATGTTTATCTAATTTTTTATTCACCTATTTTTGAAATAGATTTTTTTCCTGCTCAGTTCATGTGTGATGCTTTTCTCAGTTAGTGATTCCAAGAGACATGCAACAACAAAAAAGCAAGTCGTATTCAACAAATAGGATAACACAAAACAAATTACATTAGTGGAAAGAAAAGCTTCACATAAGCTATTATGTCAAACCATATACAAGAATTATTTCATATTTACATGAAGAAAATGTAGTAGCTATTTTTTAACTTTTTGTTTTGCCATTGTCTAAATGAATCAAGTTATACATATACCTAGAACCTTTCAGAACTATAGATCCCCTTTTCAGCTTGATATCCATAGTAAAAATTTTTTTAAAAAACTGATTTTCTTTAACTTTGATTTCAATCTCTGAATAAACCTAAATGAAACCTAGCATTTAGATCTAAGTTGTCCAATAAGTCGTCCTTGTTGCATCATTTTATATACTGAAATCACTACAGAGAAGCTAAATATGTAAGAGAAATACTGAGTTGACTTTTAATTAAGATTATTTAAGATAATACTAAAATATCTTAGCTGCCATGATAACAAATCATCTACACAATGTCTGTATCATAAATGTTATAATCATCTTGTAGATTCTTGATAACTACCGTAATGTCAAACTGATGCATAGCATCAACATTGAAAGAAACTTTTAAACCAGCTTTACATTTAATCTATATTTCACAATGAATTAATTATTAAACCAAAGATGATAGTTAATCAAACAAAATAAATGCTGTAAGAAATTAATTATTACTTTGTTGGTTAGTCTATTTTAGGAGTTGGTTGAATGCTAATTCACTCAAAATAAATTTTGGGAACTATGATAAAAATATTAGAGACCTGAGATTTTCTTTTTTTAATTCTTTTTCTTTTTCAAAACAAATTAAATTTCAAATGACATAAAAATATTAGTAAAAAAAATAATATTCAAGGTATATAATTTCTATGTTAGTGTGTATGTATACACACAAGAGATGAGTGCAAATGTGTGTATGAATAAGAACATTTCTTCCAAATTCAACAAGATGACTGTAACATTGACGTTACTCTATGGAGCACATTGAATTATCTGTTGTAAATTGCTGATGTTGCACCAGCCTGTCACATTAATGTGCACAACTAAATACTATCAACAGCAAAATTTCCAATGATACCAGATGTCTACGTTATCAAACTCATCAGCAGCTGGCTAAGCAAAATCACCATGGCAGTTCTTGCATTGGTGGTGTCATTCATAGCGTTATTCTTGCAGAATTCATTGCATTTCAAATGTCAAGCCAAGAAAAGCAGCCAACAGCTAACAGTAATAGTCTGTTCTGAGGAAAACAGAAAATAAGAATTATCAAAGACAGAAACTGAATTCCTCATACAGATTTAAGGATATCTTTTTTTTTATTATTATTCTCTCTGCAAGATTTTCTTCTAAATATTTATGAATTTTATTGAACAATGTGTCTGCAACTGTTTCACAGTGTTCTCTGAATGATACCCCCAATAACTGGTCAGTAATGAAAATGAGTGTAGCCTAGTAGACAGCACAACAACTATGTGATGCTGTCTTCACTTTTACAGTCATTTCCTACGACAATAAACTTAAAAATGCTTTGTTGGGTTGTTGTGTTTTTTTTTTCTTACTTGCTCCTTTAATATTGAATAGCGTGAGTAACATTGTCTCAGCAACAATCAATCGCGTTATTTAAGGAATAATGTTTTCAGATGCATACACACACGTGTTATCACCGGCCTTGATGTGATAGAGTTTTAAATGCGTGAATTAAACTGAAATCCTTATGGATAACATTCAATATTGCAGTCAATGACGATAATGGTTGGGAAACAGCAGAACCTGAAGAAACTAGTGATGGTTATTGTCAGCAAATAGTAAGTACAAGAAATTCAGCAACTAGAATATATCAGATTGCTGTGAGGAAAAATAAAATAACGTTTCAGGCAGGATCCTTCATCGGAGAAAGATTAAAGATTTTCAGAAAAACATTTTATTTTTCTCCACCAAAACATTCTGACCAAAATGTTATGAGTTGTGTTCTACACAGCAAAGTTATCCCATTTCGTGAACTTGTACAGTAATGATTGGATTATCTCCCTTAAACAAATTTGACGTGCTCCCTTTTAGTTTGATGAAACTAAGTTCAGTAAGATTGCTTTTGGACATTTTCAAATTAAGCTAGTCGTTTTAGAAAGTTGCAAGTGTGTAAATAGAATAATAAAATTTGCAAGACTCTGCAAGTAAAAGAGCAATAGATCGAACATCAGAGATTGCAACTAAACATCTAAGTATCCTTTAAGATAACAGATAGAATTAGCAATAAGATATATGAGGACTAGCAAATGAATTTAGATGCTACAACTGGTTGTGTCAGGATTATAGTAGCAAATGGCTCTTGAAGAATAAATGTCATTAATAGATTCTACAGCACAATACACATATTAGTGACTGTTTTAATGGGACCATTAAACGCTACATTAATAATTGTTAGTGTAAGTGGTGTTGCATGTAAGGTATATTTTTAAAAGTGTGATAACTGAATAAATTATTAACCCAACAGCATTGCTATCCTATTACTCTATCAATAAATCTGAATATTATAATCCCTTATGCAGTTTATATTATGGATATAATGAGACCTAACACAGACTTTGAAATTATTTCATAACGAATGGAGATAAATGTCTAAGTTTGAATAACCAACTGTAAGAGAAATGACCTAATCGAGTTCTCAAATTTGAATAAGTCTGTATGCCATGGGGAAACGAGGGGAGCACTGTGTTTCAACAAAGCTCTTCTTCAGGTGAGAAAAAAATGTAAATGTTTAAGATAGATGAGAAAACTGTCTCAAGGATATCTTAAATATCTAAATTTATTTTTCTCTCCAAGGAATTCTCAAAACCTCAGTACTTCTTGTGCTTTCCCCCGTAGCATATGGATTTGCCCAAATTAGCAAACTCTACCTGATAAGAGTCATAGATAAATGAAAATCTCACTATCAGACTCAGATGTTATTTGTGTTATAATTTTGAAAGTTGTTTTTCATTAACTTGCAATTAAGTGGTGACTTAAAGGAGAAACTATACACTTTTTGAGAGAGAATATATTAAAGATTGATTTAAGCTAAAAGTGCACAGTGAGTGTGGCAACAAGAGATACAAAAACAAAAATGGCAACAGAAGATGCAAACAAAAGACATAGCAAAAGGTGCAGACTATTTAGAATAGAAGATACAAAGGGCAAATATTAACACAATATATAATCTGCAAGGTTTTAGAATAGCTGTGATCTGGAGAGTCCTTAGAAAATAATTGCTTTGTGGACAATGCTTAATTTATATTGTTCTTTTTATGGTGTTATTAATGGGGGAAATATTAGATTTGTGCAGGCAAATTTATATGTAATATTTCAAAAATTGTAAACTACCCTTAGAGAAACACAAACAAGATTATTATTATATTTGTAAAGAGAAAGACACGAACTAACAGTCACAGCAGAAACTGAGCAATTATTAAGAACATCTGGATGTGGAATGGAATTAAGAAATTTATATATGGATTTATTTGTTATAAGCTATAAATCTCTTAACATTACATAAAATAGATTTCTTGGGCTAACAACACTTTCTTGTGATAGTCAAATTCAAAGACTACTTTATGAGCAATGTACTCATGAGTTTAGAACATTTTCAAATGAGTCACTACCAGTAAGTTCACTTAAACTTTGTTTAGAATTTGTGTTTTAAGAATTCTGCAATAATGGCTCATGACAATCTTATGCAAACATTATGTAAATGAGATATACAATTTAACCAGATTCTCACAGCTCAAAAGAAGCATACTATTAACTAATTAATCACATTGCTTCTTGTTAATCATACTACTAGAAAAATAATTAATGTAGAATTCTCCTGCCCTGATGCAGTACCAACAAATTTAGAATGTAATCTACAAATGTCAAAATAAGTTCAGAGAATACCCAACAGATCTTCCTTAGTGCTCATTTAGTAATTAATTCTCGTATATTATTATTAATTTACTTATATTATGAATTTAAAATCTCTTTAAACTTTCTTTAAAATAGATGATCTCGGAGAAGGGAGAACACTGAAATGCATATACCATCAAAAAATTATTTTGAATTTGCTTTAAATTTTGACAATTTTTATTTGAAAATAATGAGGCTTAAATAATGAGGAGTTCCAAATAATAAAACTTAAATGAATTAATAATAATAATAATGTGATTAGTTTAAACTTTGCTTTGAAATAAATGGTTGAAAGTATACCTCTTTATAAGTCAAATTATTTTAATTTTGTTTATTTTACAATAACTAAACGCTGTATAACCTCATCTCTTAGAATTTCCTATAAAATAAAAGGCGTTGTTTATACCTATAGCTACAGTGAAAATACCATCTTCAAAGGAAATTTAATGTCATAAGCCGTATTATGAAGACGTCTTTTTCGAGGTTTGTTTATGTTTCTTGTTTTGCTTTTTCTTTTTTTAAGAGAATCTTCCAGGAATTTTTTTGCTCCGATACTATTTTGAGAAATCAGATTGATAAACTAAAATTGATTTCAAGACAATAAGGAGCACAACACCAACAAAACAAAACAAAACAAACAAAAAAGAAAAACAATGAAAAAAAAATACAAACAAGAAATCATTTGAGCAACATCAATTACACATCGAAGCAGCTGCATAGAAATGAAATAAATATTAACATCTAAACAGAAAGACACACACTACATATGAAACAATGAAATGACAGGTTCTTCGATTCTTTAGTAGCAGAGGCCGGATTTCCTGGTACGTTTCGACATACATATATATATATATATATATATATATATATATATATATATATATTAAACACACACAAAATCGAACACTGAACGGCAATACACGAAGGACAACAACACCATCATCAATAGTATAGTCATATTGCAGCAGCCAATATCTACGTTGCATAGCACAAACCGGATGCAGGCACTGTAGAAATACCGGAAACAGCTCGACGTTTCATCTCACTGGGGTTTTTTTCTCCTTTTTGTTTCAAGAGAGGTAACTCTCACTGAAATTTCGTTATTGTCAAATAAAAGTTTCAGCCTGATTTTTTTTTTTTTTTGAACTTTTTTTCTTAATTTTTCTTTCTCAAACAATTCCAGACAAACCAATACTCAATTACAGCCATCAAACACCAGTCCATACATAACCTTAACATCATATATGCATGCGTACGCGCGCGCGTGTGTGTGTGTGTGTGTGGATGAACATACCCACACACACATGCGCGCGCGCGGTCAAACAAATATGTATATATTCACGTATGCATACACGTATGTAAGTCAATATTTTATTCTTGTCTTTTTTTATTAAGAAATTAAAGAGAAATGAAAAAATAAAGGAAACAAGGCAGCTTTAAATATTCTTCATGGGAAGAACTCTAATAACTGGGACTAGGCAGCAGTAGTAGCAGCAGTAGTAGTAGTAGTAGTAATAATAATAATATTGCTAGTGACAATAGTAAAAGTTACTTTTACCATTTCCAAATCATAGACTGAGGTACCTGGACCAGCATGATCCTTTGGTGCTCACAGGCTACTCATCTTTGGCTCACTAACAATTTTCAAAAGAAACCACTGAGTTTGGTAGTGTAGAGGTATGGGAGGGAGGGAGGGCCTCTGTCCTTCAGGAGTGCAATCATCCAGGTATATCTATCCTTTCCTGCTCACCTGTCTCACCTTTCCAACACGTTTGTTTTGCTTTGATTAATTTTCTTTATTTTATGCATGTTTGACTTTCTTTTCTTCGGTATAATACATTTTTTTTTGTCTGTCCATTGTTGCCTGAAATTTTTAAGTTACATAACAGAGATTTGAAGACTGACAGAGAGGTAAGGCAGGTAGCAAGGTCAAGTACTGTATTAGTGGTCACAATGCATATCATGCAGTCTGCTTCAGTTTATTTACGAATACATCCACTCAATCACGTCACACCTATACACATTAGTCACACATACTTACAACTAACAACCATACACTCATATATACCACAAACATCATTGGTGCACTTACAAACATAAAGCATCAACAACCACAGGCACACAGCATCGATACACTTATTAACACATACAGTAGCAGCAGCATGATTAAGATCGTTGTCAAGATATCAGTTTATCCTGCAGGAACATAAGTAAGGACTTCCACAAAGTTACCAAATGGTCTCTGCTACTCACACCAGAAGGAATGTCATTTCTTCTTCAATCAAATGACATAAGGTTAACTGGCGTCTGGAAGAAATACAAAGTTGTTTTTTCAGAAAGTAGTTTCAATATACAAGTAGAAATTGTTATACAAATACATTTTACAGAATAAAGACTAAATGGAAAAGTGTTAAACTTGCTTACATTTAACAGAAAATAAAGCATGTATATCCACTCAATATCTAACCCTTTCGTATTCAAATCACTCCAACAAATGTAATATTTATTTTCATAATTTCGAATTAATTATGCATTATGTTGTAGTTTAAAGATTTCAATGATGAGATGGTTTAGCTTTAGAATGACATTGTAGGGTTAGTGTGAGAGGTTGAACTTGGCCACTTTCAATATAAAACAGGTTAAATATTTTGGCCAGACATGGCTGGTTTAAATGCTAAAGGGTTAAACAGTGCATTGATGGTTACAAACCCAAAACAGGTTATCACATTTGAATATTACCATAATTACAAATAAGAAACCTCATAGCTATACATCAAGGTATGAGTAAACTTTATTCCAAATTTCAAAAGATTAGATTCATTGCAGTCAACAGAATATTTATCTATTCATTTTGAATGAATCATTTCAATAGAAACACAGGCAATGATAATTGAAAAAAAGTTAACCATTTCACAATGCATTATGATATAATTAAAACAGAGTTGATTACTTTTGAAATATATTTTTACTTATATCTTTGAGAATACTGAACTTAGGTTCCAAGTAATGTTTATAAGTTAATGCTGTAAACACTCCAGATTTATATGACTAAAGTATTGAGATGTATTCATAACTGTTCTTCAAGCGCACTTCAAAATTTTGAATAGACACTGTAGAGTTATGTCATCCTCAGTCTTATCAAGGTATTTGATTATCAATTCTTTAGTGGAGATAAATTCACATGTCAATCACTAAACGAGTTGCTTGACCTGTTAGAAATAGCAGCCAAATTTCTTAATCATTCTCTAACATTTTAAAAAGGGAAGAATTCAATGGACAATGTGGTCCCTTTTATACAAAAGATAATGTCAAGGCTGGAATGCTCTGATCAGAGCTACTCAAGAACTAAACAACAATAATTGCAGCATTTTTAAGAGCAAAGTAGAAAATAAATTTTAACCTTTTTAGATGGGAAAGGAGACCTATCCACTTAAAATCTCATTGCTCTTAACTGTAGAAAGCAGTTTTACACACCAATCTATCTTTTGTTGAGGAATGTCATGTTTGAAACTATTTTCAGTTGAGAGATGTCAAGTCCACTGAGGCAACATGACTACCAGTTCTATTTCCAGAAGATATTAACTGGAATAACCAGGAAACTCAATTCCCAGTGAAGGGATTAATTATGCAATATTATTTCCATTATGCAATTATAATGGCCTCTGCTTGCAAAACTAGCTGATTTCATGCCACCTCCATTCAAACACACCCAACTCAATCCTCTTTTTATTACTCATGTTGTGTCCAATCTTTCCTTTAGCCCCAAGTTAATCACTATGCTTAGTCTTCTCTCTTCAGAATACTCTCTCCTAGCTCAGGTCTTTCCTGCAGCTGTCAACTTACTTTAAGCTGAATGTTAACAGAACCTATATTACAAGCCTTAGAAGGCCTGTGAATGTCATAGTCATTGCATCTTTTCAGACAAATCACACAGAAAAATATTTCAAAACAGACTTTAGATGAAATATAACCACTAATTATTTCTTAGAAAAGTAACAGTGTTTGTAATTTTTCAATAATTATAATTTAGAAGATAAAAGTTCATAAGATTGACTTGAAAAACACATCTAAAGTCAGTATATTTTTCATGAAGCTTCTTGTTAAATAACAAAGAGGAACCACTTTTTGTAACAATGCCATCTATATCTTCTATGAAACTTCTATGTCATGTTTCTATTACACTAGAAATAGCAGCTAAATTTTCCTCAAACCAATTGTTGTCTCAAAAGATGAAGAATACACTACACAATGTGGTCGGGTAAATAAGATGATATGGAAGAAATTCCTTGGACCATAGTTCTTCACATTTAAACAAACTTAAGGGTCAGCCATGAATACAAAAATTTGATATTCAATAGATACAAATATACTTTCATGTTACTTAATATTATAAGATATAATAAAGAGAACAGAATAAATATAACAGATATTTAACAAAGTCACTCAATAAAATCTCAAGTTTTTCTTAGACATATATTCACTTACCCTTGGCTGAGAATGTTTGATAGCTTCTTCAAGATGTTGACACCAGACCAATGCCTCAGCTTGCGATCCACTTCGTAATTTGTAAACATTTCCTGTCCAAGTAAACCCATATTACCATTTATAATAAAATTACAATTAAACAATTTCTCTTCTTTTTTTTTTATTTTATTTTATTTCATTCTGTATCAAAAGTTTAACATTCAAACATTTGATATTTAAAATAGATTGTTCAATATAATTTGCCAGCAGGAGATAAATTTTTTTTTTTTTTTTTTAATATGAGTTCCAATATTTGAATTGCAATTATGATGGGGCAATGCCTCTTATTACATCAATCACAGTACTTATTTTGTCTATTTCAGAAGGATGAAAGGCAAAGTCACCTGGAGAAGATTTGAATCAAAACAAAAAGAGCTATATTCAAATTACTATAAAGTATTTTGTGGTATTTAGTTTACCAATTCTGCTATCCACCTACTAATGTGTAGAGAAGAGAGATCATGATGAAGACAAGAGAGTTGATAGCAGAATCTTGGGGGATAGCAATCTGTTCAGTAATGAACACAAATCCATCCTGACTACTTTTAATACTCCTCAACATCTCATAAATTATTTAATCAAGCCAAACTTTGTTTTCTACAAACTGTATATGGAACTCCCTTGAACAACCCATGTTCTTTGCCAAACAGCACTTCTCTTAGAGTTATTTCACTCAAAATACATAATATATTCTTCATGATTCTATAATCTATTTTAGTCATCATTGTTAAAATCATTCAAGAACAGCATCGTCAAAGCTTTTTGTGCTATCTCAGTATATGTCAAAGAGTACTATTCTTTATTTTTGTTTTTTTTGTTTTTATGCTTTTTTGAACATTGAACAGTTTTAATTGCCAGGTCAATAAAATAATAGATGCTACTACAAACTAAAACTACAATGTAACCCAGGTTAACTTTGTTTTGTAGTAGATATTAACTCTTAAACAGCAGATATCATCAGCTGATGTTTCATTAGAAAACAGTGGACATCAATTGATGTTTCAACAATTTTACATGGATACAGCTCTCAGCAATTGACATGCAAGCATCTACTTCATGTAAGCGGCCTTATTGATGGGAGAAATCAAATTGCAAATAGAAGATTTATATAATAATCTTTTTCTGACTTTCCTTCACCATCAGATGAGGTAGGTGATGATGTTGCTCTCGATAGCACAGAAGAAAGTGATACTTCAACTAGCTCTGGACAGAAAAAGTGCACTTATTTCTCTCTATTTGTAAATTTTTTCAATAACAATCAGGAATCTCAAATGAATTTATGTTCATACTGGACGTAAAAGAAAGTGAATACTTTACAGCATTTTTCAATAATGAGATATACATTTATGATCTTGCCTATACCTTGAACATTGAAAACATTCAAAATAAAGCTTCACATAGCAAAAATCAGGTAAATACAAAGTTTGATGAAATGTATAATTTTTTTATGCCCCTTTGTCCTTATTTTCATATTTTCATGCTTTTTGCACCTATTTAAAGTGAAAATAAATATAAAAATTACCTGCAAGTAATAAAAAAAGGGGGGGGGGGTGTTTTTTACCTGTTGGACACGCATTCATGCAGCCCTTTCCTGCCATTTAAGCACTAAACCCTTTTCATACCAACCCACCTGTAACTGCTCCTGGTTCTAATTTTTTTAATCTTTGTTTTAAAGGGCTTTAAATTAAAATGTTCCATCAAAATAGCATATTAATTTCAAAAATCAGTTCAGTTATTTTTCTAAATTAAGTTATTTTCGTAAATTCTTTGTTATTCTCACAATTAAGTGAAACAAAGCAGTGTATTTTAACAGAAATATGATATCAAAAGTATTAAAACTGGAAATTGGATGTAAAGTTGCATGATTTTACATTCTTTTTTTTTTATGTGTGAATAATGTTTGTATGGCAAATCATGTAAGCAAAGAGTGAACATTTGAAATCAAGAAAATTACCTTTAGTGGGATTTGACAGTTTGAATGAATCTGGCTGGAAAGGATTACATCCCATGACAACCATCCACCCGATTATCGAAACCATTTTGCTTGGACAAGATTTGAACTGGAATAAAAATAGGATTTTCCTTTTCATTTATTTGAAACTCTTTTGCAAGCATTCTCATATTTTGATTATGTAATGAGATTATTTTTGATAACTTTATGGTTTTAAGTAGTCGTAGTGGTACTACATTTTACAATATACGAAACCAAGTACAACTTATCAGTGTGGTATCAATTTTAATGTGTAGTCAGTTTTAGTAATCTGAGTTTATTGTAAGTGACAACATATTTTGGTAATACAATTGAATGTAATATAATTGTACAATTATATAAATATGATTTAGGAAGAATGTGAATGCATTAAAAATTAGCTCAGAGAATACTATAGAGTGCTGCCCCATTCTTTTTACAAAACACAGTAATTCTCAATGGCCCAATTCTTTTAGCAGTAAATATATCCCATCTATAAATATATCTCACTACTGTAAACAACTGACAGGTATTTATAAAGATTTCAGCACTGAGCAACTAAAATCAAACTGATTCTCTGTTAATGACATGAAAACTGGGGTTGGATAAGTCACAGAAGATTGAAACATTTTTTTTTAACCTACAAGTAAAAGCAAGAATGATGTAGTAAATAAGAGTAAACAGTTATCTACCTTGGTCAGAGATTGTCTTCACAGCTACCCTGATTTATATTTACTTGTGTACAAGTCAAACTATTTTATACTTGATTTTAACTGTAAAAAAAACTGGGGTGCGATTTATACACAGGATAAAGCTAAAACTATAAAGGGTAAAAATTTTGTTACCAAGATTAAAGGCCAAATAAGGGGTGTGACTTTTACAAAAATACAGCATATCAAAATAAAAAAAGTCCAAAACTAAATTTGATAAAATAACTTACAGAAGCTCGTTCACTTCCTCGTAAAGATTTTGCTGGATAATAAATTAACGAGGAACCCCACAAGGCAACCCAGTACCGTGTCCATGATGACACCTACAACAAAGTTTTAAAAATGTTTAAATTTAACAAATTGTAACATAAAATTAGTTTTTTATTGAGTAATTTGAATTAATACTCAATTTGTTATAGTTAACGTTGTATGAATAACAATCACTTTATATAACTGGAGAAGGGGAAAGTGATCTATAAAATAATAAAAAAGCGATATATAAAAAAAAAAAGAATATAATACTTAATGAAGAAGAAGGAATGTCAGTAAAGTTTAACTGCAACAACGAAATCTTTAGAAAATATATACTATAACAACATCTAAAGAGACTCCCTAAATTGAATCATGAGGTATAGCCTTACAACAATAATTATTGTGATGTGCAACTTACTGAAATAACAAAGACAATGGCATAATAAAGTTGTCACTACTAATATACAACTAATTTCATTAATATAGTTTTAAAGAACGTAGTTTCACTGCTATTTTACTAGAACTACTTTAGACAGAGCTAATGAGGGAGCTAACTGACTATTCTTTTAAGGTCAATGAAATAATAACCAGTCAAATATTGCAAGGTTCAGCTAATCAAACTTTCCTGGAAAGTTTGTCCTCTTATGCAAATTCTAGTAATTATTTTTAAATATATACGAATAAATTTAAAACACGAAACATCACACCATTTATTTTTATTCATACTTATTTTTCTAAAGACTCAACTTGTGTGGAATTCGCCCATCTACATTGAGGAAAACATAACGTGGAGTACAAAGGGAGGTAACTCCTAAGAAAATGAAATTTGTTGAGCTAACTTAGAACAAAGATTTCTGCACCAAACAAACATGTACTACTCCAAAATTCAACATTCTAATCAATGAATGCAAATATTTGACGAAGATTTTTGGAGTTATCTTGTTCCTCTAAACATCTAAATTTAACTATCTCAAAAGTGTTTGCTTCCTTAAATTTTATACAATATTTATATGAACATATACAGTTGCTGCAAACACCAATAGTTCCAGAACTAGCTCGTTTACATTAGAATTATTAAAGCTACATCAATTCTTCTCCAGATATATATATTTTTTTTATTTTTTCCAAAAACTTCTTAACAAGCTATTAAATAAGTAGCTATTTTCCAACACAGCATTACAAAATATTTCTAAATACATTTAATGCCAAAGTGAAACAAACTCCAAGTCAATAACCAAAACTATGTACATACAACATTAAATCTCTGAACGAGGTATTAACAGTAACTGCACGACAAGGTGCAAGTATACTTCACCTTATGTACATACAATTTCCATTAAAACATAGCAGGGAAAATAACAAAAATAACCCAAAACATGAGAAATTAGTTGCATTCAATAGTTTTATACCCAATATGATTCCTTATTCTTCATTTGTTTCAGTCATTTAACTGCAGCCATGTTGGAGCACCACCTTTTAGTCGAACAAATCGACCCCCAGGACATTCTTTGTAAGCCTAGTACATATTCTATCAGTGTCTTTTGCCAAACCGCTAAGTTACGGGAACGTAAACACATTAACATCAGTTATCAAGCAATGGTAGGGGGACAAACACAGACACACAAACATGTACATATATATATATATATATATATATATATATATATATATATATGGCTTCTTTCAGTTTCCGTCTACCAAATCCATTCACAAGGCTTTGGTTGGCACCAGGCAATAGTAGAAGACACTTGCCCAAGGTGCCACGCAGTGGGACTGAACCCGGAACCATGTGGTTGGCAAACAAGTTACTCCCCATACAGCCACTACTGTGCTTATGGTCATTCTTTTTGCACACAAACTCAACACTTTAGCAATGAGTCTTATAACAAATGAACACAACTTACAGTAGGTTTCTTTCCCTCTTTGAGCAACGTTTTACGTCGTAAGCACCCTTCATATGTGAAATTTGTTTCATGAGTGTCTTCAGAGCCACGGGTTCTGAAAATTATGAAAACATTTTAAAATTTAATAAAAAAACAAAAATAAAATACAATCTGCAAATTTAATAACTAGAGTAGTGGTTCTTTTTTTTTTTTTGCTTTGTAGTCCTCCCCGCCAAGTTGTTGCTATGCCTAGCACTCACCTAAGTGGCAAGTGAGGTATCAGGACTAAACTAACATAACATAACATGAATGATTATATATTTTACACTAAAAATGGATTGAGTAAGCTTTTTAACAGTGAAGTGAAAAAAGAAATTGAAGAAATAATTGTAAATTTACTTTATACATTGTAAGTTAATGACTTCCCTGTGTGTGATGAGATCTCATTTTATTTAAATAGCCATTACTAGTTTTATCATGTATAATATAATTACTACTATAGGTAAAATTTAGCATGTTGATTATGTTACCCCACTGCCCCTTAAAGCTTAAAGCCCTCTTCAGCATGCCCAGTGATCTCCTTGGGGGTGGTACTGCCCACATTGAGAGCCTCTGAACTAGAGGGTAATAAGTACACCCAAACATCACTTACAAGCAGGTATGACTTGGTAACAAAAACCAGGTTTCCATAACTTGTTTTTGGTACCTAAGAAGTCACAAACGTATATAGATACAATCTTGGCCCCTCAGCCTTAACTGATCAGAACACCCAGAATGTGACAAGAGGAAAGAGAAAGGCTGCACCTACACACTGGTTGGTACTCAATACAGCTGAGTAGACTGGAGCAATGTAGAATGAAGTACCTTGCTCAAGGACACAATGTACAGCCAAGTCAAGGAATTAAACCTACAACCTTATAATTGTAAGCTAAATACCTTAACCACTAGAGAATAACTATTGCTGCAATAATTAATTACATGGTTGGGCGTGTTACATTTCAGTTATAAAATCATTCAAACAAAAGAAGGAAAACATTGTTGCCAAAACTTTACATTAAAATAACTAGAACTGTAGAAAGATGGTAGCAGAGTCTTTATTACAAACAGATTGCTGGTTATGAAGCAAAAATGTAATGGTTGTCAATATTTACCTTTCCATAGCTGGCCATAAAGAATCTGGCTCAAGATTACATGTGAATGTGATATCACGATCAAAAGCTATAAGAACAAAGGAGTATATATTAAGAAAAAAAGTTTTTCTGAAAATTTGGCACAATAAATTTGTTATATACTAACAGCAAATGAAAAACATTCCAGCAATTTTTGTATCTATGTGTATGTGCGGGTGTGTACATGCACGCTTGTGTAAAATAACAATTAAACAACAGGTTATATTTTGGTAAAATGCTATATTGTTAGTCAGACACTTTGACTAGATTTAAACAAAAATTGTTATCTTTTGACAAGGAACTAAGCCTCTCATTGCAGTGGAGGGATAGAATTGATTGAAATCAAGGCTAGTATATTATTCATATTTCATTAACCCTAAAAAGATGAAAGGTGAAGTTGACTGCAGGATATAGAGAAATAAAACTAAATACTTTAGTTCCAACAATTCAATGCTTGATTTAATTAGGCATCGAGAGAAATACTATTAGTCAAAATTATAACAAAAGAAATTTGAAGTAAGAAATATTTATATGGGAAGCCAAATACTGCTAAAAGCTTATATCCTAACCAAGTAAAACTGTTAGAAAATGTTTCTTTTAATGATTTTGAAATTCTCTTCAACCATTTTAAAATTATGTGAATGCAGATGTACATTATAAATTCACGTGCAAGGGTGTATATGCCTGCAGGGTAGTTGTAACTGTTGATATGTGGAGAGGTAAGTGCATAACAAATGTGTAGGAAATCAATGCAAGTGTTTGAGACTACCATATTTGCATTCAAATACATATGCACATACAATGCAGTATGCTACACAGTGATGTGTGTGTGTGTGTGTGATAAAATACATAAATCTTAGGAAAACTTAACGGTGATTTTGGAGGAAAATGTATGTGTACATGTTGTGGCCATTTGCAACTAAATTCAAATTTAGAAAATATTTAAAAAATAACTTACCTGTCAATTTCCCCGACATGGAACCTTCATTCGAGGCACATGGTGACTCTTCTAAAACACTGTCATCCAGCAGATGTCGAATGCCTTGCACATATGGTGCAGTCGTGCGTGACGGTAGACTGAAGGCTTTCTCATGAGGGTGAGTACAGCTCATGAAGCTGTAACACAAATAGGAGCTATGAGGAAAGCAAGGAAAGTGGGGGGTAGTTATGAGAGCAACAGGGGTAAAAATTGGCACCAGAGCTGTTTTGCACTGGATACTGACTTCATAGACTTACCTGTGACCAATACAAGCAGGTGGAATCAACATTGACACCATATCAGAAAAACCCACCATATCAGTCGTTGATAGTTACAATAATGACAACATTTTAATACAAATAGAGTCAACATATCAAGTGGAAGAGAGAGTCACTATAGTACACTACTAGTCCATATAGAGTGAATCGCCTTAACAACAATCATCATTATATCCATGCTGGCATAGGTTGGACAGACCATCACTATCTAAGTCTGTTATTATTCAGAGTTACTGCCCTTATAAAAATAAATGAAAAGAGTAGGCCTAAATGGTACAGTCACTAGCGTAGCTAGGAGGCGGTATGGGTGACACTTTTGGGTCTGTTGTAGGCAATGTGCTTTTTGTGGTGGCCAGGGGCGGCAAACGTAATGGCCGCCTCATGCGGCACACACTTCAGCTACACTAGTGGGTACAGTCAATTTTTGGCATGGTATCTATAGTCACGTAACACCAACCACTTTACAGAATGTATTAGAAGAATTTTAAAAAAGGCAACAACACTAGAGAGGTTGTCATGCACTTAGCAAATCTAAAGAGTCCAGTGTATTCTACATTATTGTGACTATCTGTGAAAGATTGTTGAATTAAGCATTCGTAGCTTTCATAAGCACATGAAACATGTGTCTAATTGAATAGCTGTCAACTATAATATAAACTAACAGCTGCTGGCACCCAATTTCACTTACAAAGAGTTGATTGACGAGAGACTATGGTAAAAGGCCCTTACCCTACATGTGACAAGGTTATTAAACCAGAGACCTCATGATGGCAAAGTAATCATATTGTATACACACACACACACACTGTGAAAGAAAGTCTTGTTAATGAATCTGGATCATCCCATACAAAGTGAACTTAATACTAAATTGATATATGTAGACAGGGAGAACCACCATATCTGTGCTTGCAGGTAAAAGATACTGCATTCTTCCCTCTTTTGTCACAATGCTGCAATCCTTTTCTTCTGAAGTAGAGTAGCTAGTCAATGAAATTTATTTCAGTGTTTCACAGGAACTTATTTCATTTATCTGCTCCTTCCAGAAGTATGAAATAATTCTTTCAATTATAGGCGCACAGCCTGAAATTTTGTGGTAAGAAGTTATATTATATTGACTCCAGGGTGTAACGTGTACTTTAACACTCCACCCCACCCCATCCCACCCCATCATCTTGCCCAGACGAAAAGCAAAGCTGACCCCTTCAAGATATGAGCTCAGAATGCAAAGATGCTCCAATAATTCTATCAGATAGGAAGATAGATAGATCTAATTGTAAATGTAAAAATATTTTTTAAATGTTTCTAAGAAATAGTGTTTTAAACAGAAATCACAATGTCACATGTTCAAACTCTCGATTGCTAATTACAAGGCAATAGTAGCATCCAGAAGGCCAATAATGAAAGGTATTCCAACCATGACCATCCATCTTTTTTTATCTTTTCAGGCAATGTGTCTAGGTCTACATTAATCCAAAACCCTTCTCTCTCTCTCTCTCTCTCTCTCTCTCCTCACATCTAAGAAGTGCGGTAGGGTGTGTGATTTGAGTGAGATTTATTTTGTTACTATTTCTGGCATGAAGGCTCTTTCATTGCATAAAAAGATTACTAGATATCTGACCATAGTTATGCATATAAATAGTACCAATCAATATAACTGCATGTATTAATGTAACTCATTACAGGACAAACTATTTAAGTAACTTAGTGTATTGGAGAATGAAAGTCTATGATTTATGTGTGAATGCACAAGTGTACACTGGATATAGACTGGCATAAATTCATCATAGTCAGATATGTTGAAAGAAATGAGTTTTGTTAGTAAAGTCCAGCAAATGAGAGTTTTACACTTCTGACCCTCAGTTACCTGATTACTGAAAACCTGAAACTGGTAGTTGTGACTAGAGAAGTTTTGACATCATCAATATCATCATTTAACATCTGCTTTCCAAGCTGTTATGGGTTAGACAGCTTGACTGGAACTGGTAAGCTAGAGAGCTGCACTAGGTTCCAATCTGAATTTGGCTTGGTTTCTACAGACGGATGCCCTTCCTAATGCCAACCACTCAGAGTGTAGAGTGTGTGTGTTTGTTGAAGAACACCACTTCTTTAATGCTACTGACATGATAAAATGATAGTAACAGTGCACAAAGTGAGTAGTGCAAGAAGGATATCCAGTCATAAAGTTAAAAGCATGACATACGCAAAGAAGGCTGCTGTTTTTCTTTGTTGCTAAGTATGCCAGGTGATGAGGTAGCAGAACAAGAAATGAAATGGTGTGAAACCAATACAAATCATGCCAAAGGTGGTGCTCCAGCATGGTTGCAGTCAAAAGAGTAAAAGAGTATACAAAACAAAAAAAAAAAACAGATGTATGATGATGTTAATGTTGTGTACAAGACCTATTTTGTCACAAACGGAACAGTTCAATAAGGTCTCTGCGATGCTGAAAACTAATCAAAGAATAGTAATCAATTAAACCAATGAATTAGCCATTATCTGAGGCGTGTCACTGAATGTGGCAGATGGCCAATGAAACTGACTGCTGGATTACCAAAAGAAATGTCAAGGATTTGTTTCTAATCACTGATGGCTATGCCATGCCCATAATCAATACACTTAACTATCACTCATTCATTCCAACTGCTAGAAAAGAGGTACCTGTAGCATGTACAAACTATTGCTATTCATGGGGAACAGTGCATGACTAACATATGTTTTGTTAGCTAGCAAAGCCAAGATCTTATATGAGCCAGTAGAAAATAATGGCAATCAATCCCAATGTACTCTTCAATAAATATTTTAATGGAACATCTGAAATGCGGGAGGGAGTTGAATCAAAAATTCATTTACAACTTAAATGTGGTTTTTTGATGTACATCAACTACTGCTCGTTTCAATAATTAAAAGTATTACTTTTTATACTATAGAGATGCCCATCTCAAAAATAAATATTGGGAAATATTAAAACTGATTTGAGCACAAAAGCATGAATTTCAGTTTATGATATCCAAATGGGAATCTTCAGAGAACTTGTTTGTTCATATTCATTATATTACAAATCATTATGTCCTCATTTTATGTCCACTTTTCTATATTGGCATAGGTTGGAGAGGTCACTACAGTCCAAGTCAGTCCTTATTCAGAGATCCTGATTTCCTAAGGAAATCAAAAGACAATAAAAAAAAAGAGATTTAGAGTAGACCATGTGATGTTGAGAGAGAAGAGGAAGAAGAACAGAGAAAAGATAGATTGAGAGAGACACATTGTAACGCAAACTAAACAGAAAGTGAAAAACAAACATATGCAACTAATAGACAAGGAAGCATTATTAAATACTGTTCTATTTTTGTCAGTTACTTATGTTTTTATAGTATGACATAGCTGAAATTTTATTTTAATAATAGTAATTGGTAAAACAATTATGTAATATTGGTTTCAAATTTTGGCATGAGGCCAGCAATTTCGTGGGAGGGGGTTAAGTCAATTACATTGATCCCAATGTACTCTGAAAGTACGAAAAGCAAAGCTGACCCTGGCGGAATTTGAACTCAGAACATAAAGACAAATGAAATGCCGCAAAGCATTTTATCCAACATGCTAACGATTCTGCCAGTTCACCAGCTTTAAAGCAAGAGAAAGGAGTGTTGGATTGCATCATTATCAAAAGCATGTGGTGTTCCCTTGAATTTAATTTTGTAATATAAAAGTGAAATCGTGATGGTACCTGTGCCCAGCGTCGCCTTCCTGGCACATGTAAAGACATTCGAGCGAGATCGTTGCCAGTGCCGCTGGACTGGCTCCTGTGCAGGTGGCACGTAAAATACACCATTTTGAGCATGGCTGTTGCCAGTACCGCCTGACTGGCCTTCATGCCAGTGGCACGTAAAAGCACCCACTACACTCTCGGAGTGGTTGGCATTAGGAAGGGCATCCAGCTGTAGAAACTCTGCCAGATCAGATTGGAGACTGGTGTAGCCATCTGGTTCACCAGTCCTCAGTCAAATCGTCCAACCCATGCTAGCATGAAAAGCGGATGTTAAACGATGATGATGATGAATATAAAACAAAACCAATATCAAAATCTTATTTATTGGAAATGACTTACTTTGCTCCTAAACTTTTACATTTCCGATGTCCGGGATTGAATTTTATTTGAGGAGCAGAACCTGGACTTAAGATGTTCGTACACCTTGGCTCTGTAGCTGGGGAGGAGGGTAGCGCAGAAACATCTTCACGAGAAGAGGATAAAGGTGACTGGCCTTGACTAGGTGGTTCTAACTTGAGAGATAATCTGAAAAGAAAACATTTTAAAGCTTCATTAAAATGCATGCATAAAGAAGACAACAAAAAAAAACTAAGAAATCAGCAATAATCATGAAAATGTTAGAACGCATTTAATTTGTTTAGATTGTATTTTAAACTGAACTTAAAACAAAAAACAATCAAAACAAATATGTAGCTCTTAATCAATAAGAGGTGATGGTGGTAGAATCAGCAGAGGAGGAGAATGAGGAGGAGGACTATGATGATTATGATGAACAGGAGTGATGGCGATGATGAACAGGCGTGATGGTGATGAACAGGCGTGATGCCGATGAACAGGAGTGATGGACGATGAACAGACGTGATGGACGATGAACAGACGTGATGGGCGATGAACACGTGTGACGGCTATGAACACGCGTGATGGCGATGAACACGTGTGATGGTGATGATGATGAACAGGAGTGATGGTGATGATGATGATGATGAAGAACAGGAGTGATGATGATGATGAACAGGAGTGATGCTGATGATGATGAATAGGAGTGATGGTGATGATGATGATGATGATGATGATGAACAGGAGTGGTGATGGTGATGATGATGAACAGGAGTGGTGATGGTGATGATGATGAACAGGAGTGGTGATGGTGATGATGATGAACAGGAGTGGTGGTGGTGATGATGATGAACAGGAGTGATGGTGGTGATGGTGATGAACAGGAGTGATGGTGGTGATGGTGATGATGAACAGGAGTGATGTTGATGATGAACAGGAGTGATGCTGATGATGATGAACAGGAGTGATGGTGATGAACAGGAGTGATGGTGATGAACAGGAGTGATGGTGATGAACAGGAGTGATGGTGATGAACAGGAGTGATGGTGATGAACAGGAGTGATGGTGATGAACAGGAGTGATGGTGATGAACAGGAGTGATGGTGATGAACAGGAGTGATGGTGATGAACAGGAGTGATGGTGATGATGATGAACAAAAGTGGTGGTGATGTTTGACTAAGTGAACCTTCACAGAATGTAATCATGATTAAGATCATCCAATCTTTTTCAGACAATTTATTTCAAACTATATTATTCAATATGTCCCTTTTTAACCAACACAATATGCTGTGATTTAAGAGGAATTCTGGCTTCTATTTCTAGCAGGTCAAGCTACCACATTATCTCATGACTCACTGAAGTTCTACAAGATGGTGTTCATCATTCAGTTTTAATGAATTTCAGCAAGTGAAAAATAATAATTCACAGGTGGTATTCCCCTAGCAAGATGAATAGAACCTAAGTGGACTCTGTAATTGAGAATTAAGTATCTAGGCTGTAATCACAACCAATGTAAGTGATGCAAGCATGACTATGTGGTAAGAATTATGCTTACCAAGCACATGGTTTTGAGTTCAGTCCTACTGTGAGGCACACCTTGGACGAATGCTTTCTACTATAGCCTAGGGCTAACCAAAGCCTTGTGAGTGGATTCAGTAGACAGAAACTGAAAGAAATCCATTGCATGCATGTGCGTGTGTGCGCACATGTGCATGCATGCTTTACTCTTTCTTTGCCCTGGCTTAACATAATAGTTGTAAACAAAAACAAGTGCTACCATCATGCAAGCAGTGTCCATTTCCAATCTTCCATGGAAACATGTCCAGCCATGGGGAAATAATACCTTACTTGAAAACAGGTGAGGATTAGCAACAGGATGGACATCCTGCCATAGAAAGTACACCTCATCAAATTCTGTTTAACCCATATGTGCACGGAAATTTAGACATTAAAACAATGAGGATGCTGAGAGAGTATAAATACCTAATCACTACAATCTTAATGATTTCAGTCAGCCATACTCTCTGATGAATGACTACATAATCATCATCATTGTCGTCGTTTAACGTCCGCTTTCCATGCTAGCATGGGTTGGACGGTTTGACTGAGGACTGGCAAGCCAGAAGGCTGCACCAGGCTCCAATCTGATCTGGCAGAGTTTCTACAGCTGGATGCCCTTCCTAACGCCAACCACTCCAAGAGTATAGTAGGTGCTTTTATGTGCCACCAGCACGAGGGCCGAGAAAATAGATCTTTGGGATTGAGCGGACAAACCTATGATGAAAGGCATTCTAGTTACAACCAACCAGCCTTTCATTCAGACATTCGCATTTTTTTCATCTTATTGTAGTTGGGTGTGATTTGAGGGAAATTTAGCTACTATTTCTTGCAATCTAAGAGTACCCATTTAGACTCTTTCATTAGGCTTTTTCTGAAAGTATTCTTTTTCCCTGATAAATCCCTTCAAAAAAACAACTCTTTCTCTTCTCCTTATTTGACTCTAAAGACAATATCATATACATTCTCTCTGATGGCTGAAATAGATGCACCACATTTTACATCATTTTATACCACATTTCCAACTTAGAACACCACCAAAACCTCAATAACAACCACAAAACATACATCAGAATATATGATGTCATTTTGGTAATGACTCACTTGAAACAAGTTTTACTTTCTATTATTATAATTTTATTCACAGCCAATAATTAAAAAACAGTAAAGATGATGCTCCAGTATGGTCTTAGTTGTGATGGTTGAAATGGACTGAAGTGTGCTCAAGTTTATCCCAGTCTTAGAATTATCTCTAAACATGGCTAGGTGCAGGTATGGCTTTGTGGTTAAGAAGCTTGTTTTGCAACCATGTGGTTTTGGGTTCAGTCCCACTGCATGGTACCTTGTTCAAGCATCTTCAGCTATAGCCCCACATCAACAAATGCCTTGTGAGTGAATTTGGTAGAAAGAAACTGCGTAAAAGTCCTTTGTGTACTTCATAACTTAGCAGTTTGGCAAAAGAAACCAACAGAATAAGTACCAAACTTAATAAGTACCAGGGTCAATTTGTTTGACTAAAAGCTTTCAAGGCAGTGCTCCAGCATGGTCATAGTTCAATGACTGAAGCAAGATAAAAATAGAGAGGATGCAGAATTATCACAGGAGTTTTCTCCATGAAAATAAAAGTAAAGCCCCTGTCAACTGTAGGATGTGATGCTTAGAGCATTGATTTGTACCTCTTCTGTTATTAACTGTGAAGTGGACTGAGACAGGGAGATTTATATATCATTACTACTTGGACATGGCCCATTGCTAGCATTGCACTATGAATAGTTGGCTATTTAGTCAATAAACCTGCATTATATCAACTCAAGTCAGGTGTAACCCTCACTCGAACACTAATCAATGCCACCATTATTAAATAAGAAATTTAAATGACTCCCAGTCTCAGAGAACAAGCTTTCATTTCAAAGCAAGGTCTTCCAGGCTACCAATGAATGACATAACTGATATCATAGTTTGTCAATTCTTGAGACTATTCTTATTAATTGCCTTTATAGTTATTATAAGGTCAGGAAAATGCCTCTGGAGCAGCCCTGTTTAGAGTGGATTTGTGGAGAGGGAAAGAACAGAGGAGAGAACGAAAGAGAGAAAGAATAATTACAACATGCAATTGTGTGAAATAAAAGAAATAGAAACTATCATGGTTACACTTACTTATAGTTATCATCTTCAACAAACTTCTGTAATTCTTCAATATAGCGAACAGACTTGAGATAATTTTGTACATGTTCTAAAACCTGAAGCTGATCTACAAAAGAAGTTCATTACAGTCAGTCAAATGAGGTAGAAAGTAGATGGTATTTAGAAAACAGCTGTAAAATTGTTTCAATTTTAAAGACCTTTTAATTACAAATTGGTCATTTATATAACAATAAAAATTGAATATCATGTGAATGTAATGAATTACATATAATAAAGCTGGTTGATCACAAGAAGAGAAAATAAAATAAACAGCCTCCCTAAAACTTTGATAACTTTAAAAAATATTGTGTAATCTTTCAGTGAAATGAGTAGTGTCACAATGAAACGGATGCTAATAACTACTAACATTATGAACAGCAAATACTGGTGTTCGTTCTTTATTCATAAGAAAAATCAATACCTCCCCACACCTCTACAAACCATTGATTTATAGAACAATGTTAGTAGCAAATTGTAAAATGGAGCATAAAACAAGATGTCTGCAATTTCAAGGGATATATATTTAAACAGCTCTTTAAAAGTTACAGCAGCAGTTTTTGGAGTGGAAGGAGTAAGAAAATTTTACGTGAAACTTAAAGCTATGCCAAACACAAAAGTAAAAAGGAACATTTATCTATAATTTAATAACTAAATCAGAACAATTTGTAACACAGCTGCTGTGAAATCAACAAAAATAGACACAAAACCAGAGCAATTAAAAGAGAAACCAGTCGTCTAATGGCTCAAATGCAAGCAATATCTATTTCCATTACAAAGAAGACTTTTGTACTATCAGACAAAAAGAAATAGAACACAATATTTGAATGATTTTCTTTTTTTTTTTTTTAATGATTTCCCTATTGAACCAAGATGAATATATGCTGTATGAGTGGATGCTGACCTCACATTAAAGACTTAAGATATTTCTTCAGAATACCAAATGCACTTGTTTGCACTAAGTGAACAGATGAATAGATTCAAAAATCTACCTGCATTCATTAATCTTAAATACAAAAATCTCTGTTAGAAACCCTTCCAAGAACTAACTACTATAAACATCAATCAAGTCAGTCAACCACTGATCTCACCTCAAACAGAGTGATCACAATATATATATGTGTCTATCTGCTGCTATCCAACCACACATCAATTCATAGGGGAGTGGGGTGGGCATATGTTCTCTCTTCTCCCTCTTCATCTCTCTAACTCTTGAATGTTGTAATCTCTAGTTAGTTCTTTAGTATCTTTGCTCCTGTCAATTAACCCACTTTCAACCATAGTAAGGAACTATGAAACTTCATCAGAAGTGAAAAACCAAATAGAAAGACGGGCAGACAGTGGAGACATTTACTGATCAATTTCATGCATGGCGAGATCTGATTTATGACTGAACATTTAGGGAATAACTATTATGAAAACTTGTCAAACGCATGCTAACTAGAAAAGGAAAAAGCTAGAAATCAATGAGGAAGGATCAATGCTGTAAGAGTAGTTTTAAAAATCAACAAATTCAATAGTGAACCAAAGAACAGATTGAAACTGCCACTCTTGGGAATATAGCGTATTATCTAAGGGCTTAGACTTACTTATAGGCATATTTGTAAAGGTATAAACCAACCTTTGTTACAGGAACAAGTATCTAAAAGCATTACCTGAGTTATAAAATGAAAATTTTTATACGCTCTTACTGGTATTATTTTAAAAGCATTTTCATATGATAATACATATAGTTTATACCAGCTTTGATGATCAAGGTAAACATCAACACCATATGCCAGACATACCAAATTATTTTCACAGTAGAGCTATGAATTAAGGAAAAATTTCTCTAAAATGCTCTCCGATATAAATCTGTTATGTAAATTTGACTTTTTCTTTTAATGGGTTAACTATAAGAACTTTACTGCGATGGTTTATGTTGCAATTAATAGTTTAGTAAGTCCAAATAGGACAGAAGACAATAATAATACAACAGACTGTCAGAATAAGAATAAAATTTGATGCAAGCTAAATAAGAACAATTAGATATATAGATATAGCATAATGTCAAACATCTGAAAAGTCAACATTAATACATGCCAAAGTAACAGTCATATTATATCATATACACACACACATATATTATATATATATGTATATATATATATATATATATGATAAGAAACTTTATGCATAAATTTCTATAGAAAATGTAGTTGCAGGTTACCAAATGAAAGATATATGACTAGCTGATCCTTTAGCTTTTAACAGTGGAAGTCAAATATGGCTATCACACCATAGAAAGACAACTGGAAGTTTACAAAATTAAAATATTACCAGAATATTATTTTAATAATAATGGTTTCAAATTTTGGTACAAGGCCCTGTGATTTTATGGGAAAGTGGTAGTTGATTACATCGACCCCAGTGCTCAATTGGTACTTATTTTATCAATCCCGAAAGGATGTAAAGCAAAACTTAACCTCAGCAGGATTTGAACTCAGAACATGAGCCTAAAGAAGAGCCACAAAATATTTTGTCCAAACACTAATGAATCTGCCAATGCATCACCCTTATTTTAATAACAATCTTAATACAAACTACAATTATATTGTCCAATTAATAGCCAAAATTTTTATTTAATCTTTAATTTCTTCTACACAATTTAAAAAGTGGTTACTAATATGAAACTGTTTTTCCAAAAATTTGGCACTAAGCAAGATAAAAATTCCTAATGAGTTTACCAAATGTCATACATACTATAAATGATATAAAGTGAACAAACAACACAAACACAAGTCAGGGAAGAGGGATTTCAAACTAAGGGGTTAAAAATACTCAAAAGAAGAGAGAAGTCATGTATGCAACAAGAATTACTAGCAAATAAAGGGCAGCAGTAACAACCAGTAAGTAAAACTAGATTCCTGAGCTAATGTTTCTGAAAACTTCACATGGCATCACAACATGGTTGGTTCTATAATTTAACAGACTAGTTTGATTCCAGCCAGAGTACAGACGTAATAATAGACATTAACTTCAAATGATTTAAAGTCTTAAACTGATATTTTTAGAAACTGGAACAAATAAAAGAAAAGTGTGGAGGAGGGAAGGAGGGAAGGAGGAATGAAGAATGAGGGGTGAGAGGGAATGAGAGGGAGAATGAAGACTAAAAAGTAATAAAAATAGTCTGGGGTAATATACAGGTGGGACATTGCATATAAAAAAACATGGAGTTAGTTGATGGTAGTCAGGTTAGACAATGGGATAAGATGTAGAAATCAAATATGAACATGCTACAGTTTAAATAGCAAAAATCTCCAAGAGATATAGATACTATCAATGAAATATTGATGGAACATAACAGATGGGAATATTATATTAGTTGATTTTCCTACAACATGCAGAGTAATGGAAATGATAACAACTTACTTGGAGAAAATCCAAATACTAGATGAAATAAATGAAAGAAGTAACTGTGTATAGAAATGAATACTATCGCACAAAATGAAGTGGCTAACACTTATATAAAAAGTTTAACAACACAGGGAACAGCTTTTCACTTATACTGGTGTGGGTGAGAATATGTCTTTGTAATAATTTCTTCAAACATCTAAAGAAACCAGCATCTGTGAATACATACCTTCACAAAATCAAATTGTAAATTCACATACAAACATTTTATTTATTTATATATATATATATATATATATATATATATATTCCGTTATATATTTATTGGCTAAACTGGCAATATGACCATCCCCAAGTACAACATATATATATATATATATATATATATATATATATATATATATATATATATATATATATATATATAATTGAGATTCAGTTGAATTAGATACTTAAGTTAAAGCACCAAGTCAGCTCGAAGTAAGGTGAATAAAATCAAAATAGGCAACAGGATATCAAGAAGTGATGCAGCACGGCCGTTTCAAGTGGCTCCATTTAATTGAACAATGCAATCAATACATCAACTTAAATGCAGTACCATCTTCAGCTGCAACACTACTTGATATCCTGTCACTTAGGTTATATATATATATATATATATATATATATATATATATATATATATATTACATGGAAAAATGTAAGCATGAAAAGTAATATTCTTAAGATTTATAAACCTGGAAAAGTACAGGACAAGTTATTACACCTGTAAAAGTATAGGACAAACTATTACTTCAAGTAAAGAATCAGAAATTTTTTCCTTAAAATATTGCAGCAAAGAATGCCAGTTCTTCTAATTTATCACTCTTTACAGTTCTCATCTTTTAAATTTATTGCACAAAACTGTTCAGCTAATTTGTAAGTTTGTCTAATTAGTCACTCTTTTCTGTATTTAAGGTAGTAAATTAGCCAAATTCTACTTAAATAAGTATAGTGTTATTTGTAAACTATAATAAAATATTCTTTAATATTCAAATTTCAATTTTAGCTGCAATATTTTCTTATTCTTTACTTTACTAGAATAACTTGTCCTATACTTTTGCAAGCGTAATAACTTGTCCTGTACTTTTCCAGGTTTATAATCTTAAGAATATTACTTTTCATGCTCACATTTTTCCATGTAATCCATGATTTTTTCAGGCATTGCTATTACAAGATAATTAATAATGTGTCGATTAATAATTCAGGATTTTACCTTATAAAATACTGGGTAGGGGGATACATTGGCTGCTATTCTTAGTGTGTCAAACGATCAGGTAGAGGCTCTTTCATTGGTTTGATTACGTGATGAGATTTTTTTACACATATATGTATAATATGCATATATATCATCAGCAGAAGTTAGAGAGTAAGTCAAAAGCTGACAGTTTCGTGTATTGGCACTTATCTAACACGAATTTGTCCACTGTCACTCTGTAACTTGTGACGAAATAACTTCTAAAATACAAAATTTTTTTCAAAAATGTTAAGAGTAAACCCTGTTGTTTGTGACACATTGTACCAGTATTGAAAGTTTGAAAGTGTTTCGTTAAAAAAAATTAGTTAAATAATCTGTACATCAAATTGAATAGATCCAAAATGGATAAAAAGCAAAGTCGACTTCGGCAGAATTTGAACTCAAAATGAAAACACAGGGGAAATATCGCTAAGCATTTCACCCAGCACGCTAACTTTTCTGCTAGCTTGCCACCTTAGGCCATAAACATTCATTTTAGTAATATATTCTTTATTCTCATTGCTAAGCGTTACTTCCTTACTCTCTTCTTACTTACTAACACAATTTTTCGTGGCATTTCACCCCATAACTTTTCTTCTACTAATTTTTGTTCAATGCGACAAATGACTCCTCATGCATTTTTCTATCATTTAAACCTAAGAAAAGTATACTTTTATTTTAAAATTGAAAAGTTTATGTTAATTGAAGGTGAATAGGTGCCTTACTGCGCCCCTTGAGGTCGCAGATATTTTGATGTAACTTTTATTCGACTGAACCAAATCTCAAACTATTTATGCCAAAGTGTACTTATTTTTTGAGTCTGGTACCCATCCCACCAACCTCTTTTGCCAATTGCAAGTTACAAGGATGTAAACAAACTATTACTGGTTGTCAGGTAGTGGTGGGGACAAACACACACACACACACACACACACACACACACACACACTTTGATTCTTTTGTGTGTTTCAGCCCAAAAGCTGTGGCTCTGCTGGGGTACCACCAATATTATCACCTTGTCAGTGGCCATTCTTTTGTGATTGGTTTTTGTTGAAAGAGAGAATTCAATATTGCTGCCGTCTTTCGAGTTTCTTGCCATGATGTAGATTCATCTCGGACCTTGGACAGCAGCAGGTCGAGTTATTTCTTGAAAACATCTACCCCTACTCCATGTAGACCTCTCAAATGTTTTAGCAAGATATTAAATAGCTGTGGGCCTTTGAATTTCAAGCTACTGCAGTAAATGGTTCTCATTCTATATGGAATTGGTGGGAATTTGGAACATTGCAGTGATATCTACTTCAGAGAATTGTATAACTCCCAATGCCAAAGTTTGGTACCAACCCCTCTGCATATCTTCCATTTTTGCTCCAGAGAGTAGAGTCATAACTCTTTCAGTCTCTCTCAGTAGTTGTTCTATTGATGCAATACACACACACCCACACAGTGCTATAGTTGAAAGACACCTGCTGAACATGCTGGACAATGGGACTGAACCCAAGATCACATGGTTGAGAAGCAAGCTTCCTACCCACACAGCCACGCTTTGTAAATACACAAACTACTGAGCTTTTGTTTGTGTGTGTCTGTGTGTGAATGCTCATATAAGTATAATACATAGTCTGCATGTATTTATGTTTATGCACATGCATTTTCAAGTACATATTTGCATGTGTTTGTGTATGTATGTGCATGTGTGTGAGTAAAACTAAAACAAGAAATAGGAAAGATGTTCGTTCTTATATAAATATCAGGTACACGACACTGCTTTTCCCCTTCCCAGGCTACAGGCCCACACCCCCAACACCCATACTGTTAGGATTGGCACTCTCAACGTCGGCACGCTGAAAGGTAGATCTGGTGAAATTGTTGAGATGCTTGAACGGAGATGCGTAGATATGTGCTGCATCCAGGAAGTAAGATGGAGAGGAGGTTCTGCAAGGTTCCTCACAGGCAAAGAACACAGGTACAAGATTTTCTGGGCAGGGAACACTGACGGGGTCGGGGGCGTAGGAATACTTCTAGCGGAGAAATGGGTGGATAAGGTAATCGAGGTCGTTAGAGTAAGTGACAGAGTACTTAAGATCAGACTAGTGCTTCATCATAGATTAGCTACTGTCATCTCAGCCTATGCACCTCAACCTGGGCTACCAGATGGTCTGAAAGACCAATTCTCTGACACCCTCTTGCAAACTACCTCATCGACGAGTGACAGGGACCTTCTCTTTGTGGCTGGAGACTTCAACGGTCATGTCGGACGTCGTGCTGGGGGCTTCCATGGCATACATGGAGGCTATGGCTTCGGTTCCCGCAACGAGGAGGGAACCAGACTGCTGGAGTTCTGTGATGCAACCAATCTTATGGTCTGCAATACCAACTTCAGGAAACCTGCCAGTCACCTAGTCACCTACCGCTCCGGCAGACACTCTAGCCAAATCGACTACATCCTCGCCAGAAATAGGGAAAGAGGGCGGCTTATAAATGCCAAAACCTACCCTGGCGAAGAATGTACCCCACAACATAGATTAGTAGTTAGCGACTTTGGGATCAAGGCAAAATGGGTGCCCAGAATTAGACAGGCTTGGAGAAGAAGGGTGTGGAAGCTTAAAGACCCTGCAAACGGACAGAGACTTAGAGACAAGTTACTTGAAGCATTTAACGAAATAGAAGGGGATATAGCATCATACAACGTGGAAGACAATTGGAGATTTCTGCGGGACAACCTGTTGAAAGCCACCGACCAGATTTGTGGGTGGTGTAAGGTCCCCTCCCAACCCAGAGTAACGTGGTGGTGGAACAAGGAGGTAGACAGGGCTATTAGACAAAAGAAACAGGCTTGGAAGGACTGGAAGAACGGTGGTAGCAGGGAATTGTACCAATGTGCCAGAAGGGAGGCTAGGCGACAGGTTTATTTAGCCAGAGGGGAAGCAGATAAGGAAAGATTTGCCAATGTTCTGCGCCGTGAGGACCAAAGACTCGAGGTATTTCGTGTTGCAAGACAGTGTAGGAGAGAGAATAGTGATGTTGTAGGAGAGAAATGTGTTCGCATGGATGATGGTACGCTTGCATTAAATGAGGATGCAAAGAAAGAGGTCTGGAGATGCCACTACGATAGATTGCTTAATAAAGAGAATGAATGGGAGAAAGAGAGCCTGCCTTATGTCGACCCAATAGAGGGACCAGCTATCCGAGTTGATAGTACCAGGGTAGATAAAGCAATTAAGAGTATGAAGACCGGGAAAGCCCCCGGCCCATCAGGAATCACTGCAGAGATGCTCAAAATATCTGGCAGTGTTGGCTATAGCCTAGTCACCCGTATTACGAACCAGGTGATACACGAAGGAGTCATACCCAATGACTGGTGTAGCAGCATCATAGTCAACTGCTACAAAGGTAAAGGGGACGCTTTAGATACAAATAATTACAGAGGCATCAAGCTGTTAGATCAGGTTATGAAAGTTACAGAGAGGGTCATAGCCCAACTAATTAGGGAGCGAATCAATTTAGATGAGATGCAGTTTGGGTTCGTGCCAGGTAAAAGCACTACTGATGCCTTATTTCTAGTGAGACAGTTGCAGGAGAAATACCTAGCTAAGGATAAACCTCTGTACCTGGCTTTCGTTGACATGGAGAAAGCCTTTGACAGGGTCCCCCGATCCCTTATCTGGTGGTCAATGAGGAAACTTGGGATAGAAGAATGGTTAGTGAGAGCTGTGCGAGCCATGTACAGAGATGCTGCCAGTAAGGTGAGGGTTGGAAATGAGTACAGCAATGAATTCCGGGTAGAGGTAGGGGTCCACCAAGGTTCCGTCCTCAGCCCCCTATTATTTACCATAGTCCTCCAGGCAATCACAGAGGAGTTCAAGACAGGTTGCCCCTGGGAGCTCCTCTATGCTGATGACCTTGCCCTAATTGCGGAGTCACTATCAGAACTAGAGGAGAAGTTTCAGGTGTGGAAGCAAGGTCTAGAATTGAAGGGCCTTAGAGTCAACCTAGCTAAAACCAAAATCCTAATAAGTAGGAAGGTAGATAAAACACAAACCCCTTCAGGTAGATGGCCCTGCTCAGTATGTAGAAAAGGAGTAGGTAGTAACTCTATAAGATGTACCCGGTGCAAGCTATGGACACATAAGAGGTGCAGCAACATCAAAGGCAGGTTAACTAGCAAGTTAGTTTTTGTTTGTGGCAGATGTTCAGGTGCAATAAAGACTGCAAACAAACAGGAAACAACTTCTATCTCATTCCAGGGTGAAAAACTAGAGGTAGTCGATAGCTTCCGCTATCTGGGCGACCAAGTTAGTAGTGGGGGTGGGTGCGCTGAAAGTGTAGCTGCTAGAATAAGAATAGCCTGGGCAAAGTTTAGAGAGCTCTTACCCCTGCTGGCGACAAAGGGACTCTCACTCAGAGTAAAAGGCAGACTGTATGACGCATGCGTACGAACAACCGTGCTACATGGCAGTGAAACATGGGCTGTAACTGCTGAGGACATACGTAAGCTCGCAAGGAATGAAGCCAGTATGCTCCGTTGGATGTGTAATGTCAATGTGAATACCCGTCAGAGTGTAAGTATCTTGAGAGAAAAGCTGAACATTAGAAGCATCAGTTGTGGCGTGCAAGAGAGACGATTGCGCTGGTATGGACATGTGGTGAGAATGGAGGAGGATAGCTGCGTGAAAAAGTGCCACACCCTAACAGTTGAGGGAACCCGTGGAAGAGGTAGGCCCAGGAAGACCTGGGCTGAGGTGGTGAGGCAAGACCTTCGTACATTGGGCCTCACCGAGGCGATGACTACGGACCGAGACCTTTGGAAATGGGCTGTGCGTGAGATGACCCGGCAAGCCAAGTAAGATCGTTGCCAGTGCCCCTGGACTGGTTCTTGTGCGGGTGGCACATGAGATGCACCATTTTGAGCGTGGCCGTTGCCAGTACCGCCTGACTGGCTCCTGTAGGATTTTCGAGCGAGATCGTTGCCAGTGCCCCTGGACTGGCTTGTGCGGGTGGCACATAAAAGACACCATTTCGAGCGTGGCCGTTTTCGTGCGGGTGACACGTAAAAGCACCCACTACACTCTCTGAGTGGTTGGCGTTAGGAAGGGCATCCAGCTGTAGAAACTCTGCCAAATCAGACTGGAGCCTGGTGTTGCCATCCGGTTTCACCAGTCCTCAGTCAAATCGTCCAACCCATGCTAGCATGGAAAGCGGACGTTAAACGACGATGATGATGATGATGATGATGATGATGATGATATATATATATATATATATATATATATATAACTCCAGACTTTTCAAAAGTGACCTACATACACATGCACATACATCTGTGCATGCCTACAAAGAACAGTTAATTTACCACCAAATCAAATATCACCAGAACATTTCTGAAGCCTAATCAGTTAAGAGAGATCTGTATGAACATCATAGATAACAATTTGTTCTACAACCTCAAAAATCTTACTTCAAAGTCTGATAAGAACTGAAGTATATCTTCAAAATTCAACTGATTACGTCAAAGCAAGATATCTAGCATTTAGTAGGTAAATTGCAGATGTATTAACATAAGGCTCCGACAGAAATAAAGTCTGCATCACGAATGCCCCTATTTTACCTACATTTTATCTAGTTTAATCCAGTGATATATATTTTGTCTTTTATAAAATGATTACCACCTGCTTACTACTAGATTCAGGGTGTGTGAAGACATCAAAAGCACTAGAAATAGTAACTAACTATCCTTCACTCATACACCATCATCTTAAAGAGGACATTCAGGTTAGTATATCTATAGATATATAATGGTTGAGTGTGAGTGGGGAGGAGAATGAAAGCTTATAAACATAGGTCTGCTGAATCGGGGGTTATCTGGGGGGGGGGGGGGGGGTCAACAACAGATTGTGCATGTGTATGTGCTTTACACACACACACACACACACACACACACAAAGGAGTTTTGGCAGAGAGAAAAAGCCTAAACTCACTCCTTCGAGCATTAAGAGATGAAGTTAAATTATAATTAATTAGCATTTTCTTATTCTTTAATATCCAATAATTTCCAAAACAGGAGCTGTTTAGCTTCAAGTCACCCCTTATCAAGCAGTGATCATACCATCTTTTATTGAAACACGCTGGCTAAGACAGTAGGGTATAATTTGAGAGAATTTGGCTTCTATCTCTAGAAGGCCAGTTGTTACATTGAGGTTGGATTTTTGTCAGGAATTCCTTTTAGCTGTAACATCATGGATGTTACACTGGCTCAAAGATGGAATGAATGGTTGATAGAGTGTCTGTCTGTTTTTAATAACTAAAACAATTAGCAAAAGGCTGGTGCATGCCACCAAGTTACACTCGCTTGCAAATGGTATGTGTGTTATTGAAAACATAATTCCTTACCATCTTCTGATGAATGTGAAAGCAATAAAACAAGATTCTATTGCTTTTAACACAATACAAGCTGCTGACATCCATACCACATGTATGTAGTTAGCCAGCAAAGTATATAGCTAAACATCAAAATTAGTTAGGAGTGCTTTGCTTTTCCATAACAATCATAGTAAACATCAACTAAACAAATGCAATCAGTTAACAGACAACATACAACCATACAAAACATGTTAATGTATTTCATATAAACATGTAATATATCCATTACACAGCAAACATTTGCCATCACTTAATGATCCCCACAAACTATATAAATTTTAACCAATAGATGCCATCCACTTAACTATGTAATATGTAAATTTGTTTTAAGTCCATTTTTCCAAGCTAGTGTGAGGTTAAATGAGTACGTATCATTAAAACTTTTACAACCAGATGCTTCTAATTACTAACTTTCACCTATTGATCAAGTAAAGGTTTTTTTTTAAATTTTATTTCACATACCTTTCAAAGTACAGTGCTAGAAAACAATTTGTTGACAGGATTTGTCAAAAAAAATCAACTGTTTGTAGCCCAACACTATTTCCAAACAAAGAATGTAAATATTCACACAAACATACACGTGTGTGTGTGTGTGTGTGTAATATATATATATATATATATATCATCATCATCATCATCGTTTAACGTCCGCTTTCCATGCTAGCTTGGGTTGGACGATTTGACTGAGGACTGGTGAAACCGGATGGCAACACCAGGCTCCAGTCTGATTTGGCAGAGTTTCTACAGCTGGATGCCCTTCCTAGTATATATATATATATATATATATATATATATATTCAATAATGTAAATGCTATCAACTGCACATGTGGGTTTTGTTTGTTCACCAATTCACTGTGGTATAGTGTTTGGGGAACAAATCCCTCATTGAAATATCTGTATCCTCGCTCTTAAATTTGATTGGAAGCAAATTATCTCACCAGCCTATGACTTTCAAGTATTTTAACACCCAGCATAAATGAGGAGGTTGTCCCGCAGGTGTTATACTGCAGCAAATTGGTGATCAAACAAAACACATGCATTAAGTATATGCAACCAATAATATACATATACATCATATACATGTGTGTGAGCGTGAGCGCGCACGCGCATATATAGATATATCATCTATCATCCAAGCTGGCATGGGTTGAATGGTTTGACCGGGCTGGCACACTAGAAGGCTACACCAGACTCCAGTCTGATTTGGCATGGTTTTCTACAGCTGGATGTTCTTCTTAATGCCTACCACTCCGAGAGTGTAATGGGTGCCTTTACATGTCACCGGCATGGGTGCCATTTGCATGACACTGGTATCAAAACATGTAACGAAAGTGATAAAAATCAAACATCCAGTCAACATCATAGTGTTTGGAGTGATCACTAGTGATGGCAACATTATGCCTCCATTCATCTTCCCACACAGCTTCAGACTCAATATGGAGGCCTGGAGGTGATAGTGCAGCCCTGGGTCAAGAGGTGGCTGCTGGAAGACCCTATGTCTGGCAACAGGACTGCACCATGCAACATAAGCAAGAGCACCTAGTCATGGCTGTCAGAAAATTTCTGCGACCACATCACCCCCAACATCTGGCCACTTAACTCCCTGGACAGTAACCCTATTGATTATTATGTGTGGGGCACAATTGAGCAAGAGACCAACAAAACTCCTTGTAACACCAAAGATGTACTGAAGGCAAGGATTATGGCAGCATTCACCAACTTAAACAAGGGAACCATCCAAAAGAGTTGCAGGAGTTTCCAAAGTCATCTTGAAGGCAATGGTGATTTTATCGAATAAATTTACTCTTTAGTATTTCAAGATGTTTTTTATGTAATTTTGGTAAATATATCTGTTAAAATAAGATTTCAGTATTATTTTCATTTTGCATAATTTAGATGACAATATATTCACTGCACCCTGCATACACACACACACACGCACACACAATTTCCATCTACTAAGTCCACTCACAGGATATTATTAGCTCACAGTTACAATAAAAGGCACAAGCTCCAGGTGCCCCAGTGCCAAAGACTCAACACCTTATGGACAAGAAGAGAACCTCTCAACCACACTGCCACATGTGGCACCTTGCCACATAAGAGCTGAAACTAAAACCATAGGTATTCATGGGAAAGTAAAGTGTTTGTTAAGAAAGATATGAATGAACATTCCATGTAAATATAGAAGTAGATACTTACCATATTTAGACTGTTGGAAGTCTGCAATGACCCTAAGAATATTATTCATATGTATCCTCCGTGGATGGCTTTCTAGACCTCCTGAGTGTGGATGAGCAACATCTATGTAGATCAAGTCAGTTAGGTGCAACCCTATAATAGAGAATAATTAAATAAACTTACAGTATCAAAACAAAGGATATTTTTACATGGTTATCTGAGCTACTAGAAATAGTAGCTAAATATCCTTTAATAATACATCATCTTAAAAGGGGAGGAACATACATATGATATTTGGTTAAATTCTGAAATTTTTGAGAATATGTTATAACAACAAGATCGAATTTATATGTAATTTAAAGAATGTTGCCATGACTAAAGTGGTTAAAAAAAAAAAGAAAAGATTAATTCTCTCAAGTAAGAACAGTAAGTATATTCTGTATTCTGAATCAAATGCTGCTTCATTCTCTGATAAACTTACTTGAATTTTCTAGAAATGATACTTCAAACAAAATTTAGCCTAAGGCTTGAAAGCTAGTGTTGGTTAACTGAATAAGCATATCAAACTTACACATACAATTCCATGCACAAAGAAATCTTTAATTATTAGAGACAAGGAGATATTCAGTTTATTTGTTCAATTTTTTATCATCCAGTTTTCCATGCTAGTTTGAGTTTCAATGGAGATATATTTGAGGTAGGATTTTTTATGGCGAGATGTTCGGTTTGTTGCTAACTCTTACCCATTTTTCAAGTAAGGGATATCTTCAAGCCACAGGTCTTCAAAAACCATACAGTGATCGATCATAATGTCAACAAGGAATCAGCACCATTTCTCTCCAGTGATGACGAGCAAAAAACTTATATACATTGATGGACATGTGCACATATACATACATGATAGGTTTCTTGCAGTTTCCATCCACCAATTCCCTTCACATGACATTTATCAGCATGAGGCTATATTCGAAGACAAATGCCCAATGCACCATGTAATGGGACTGAACTCAAAACCATATGGTTACTAAATAAACTTCAAAACCACACAGCCATGCCTGCACTTATTAGTTGAAACTGAACATATCTATTCAACACCAATATTGTAATCAGTGTATTTATTCACTATATTCTTTTTATCTCCAATAATATTTTACTGAAATATTTTTCAATGCCCCACCCATCAAATAAACAGCCAACAGTAAACACAATTATACAGAAGCACTCAAGTCCTAATAATGCATTAATCAACTCTTGTGTTGAAACCAATACATAACACAAAACAGTGCACACTAACCTAAATAAGGAATGCATGGCAATTTGACGTGATCCATGTAATCTCGTAACTTTTGTCGGTTGTTGTTCTCAGAGAAGAGGTCTGCTATCTTTTCATAGGAGGATTTATCTTTTCGAGACAACATCTGAAAATTTACAGAAAACTAGATTAATGAGGTAACTGATATTAGATATTTCAGGAATTATATTTATTGGTAAAAAACAAAATCATAAATTATGAAGGTTTCACATGTCATTTTGAAAATTAGGATGTATGAATTAATAGGAGTAGTGACACGATAATAATAATCATAAAGAAATATAACAATTATTCCTTTAATATTCAGATTACCCTGTCAAATGTAATACTTATTTACATTGTTTTGAATTATTTATGCATTGCCTCAATGCGTCAAGATTTCAATGATCTGATTGCTTATTTTTCTAAAATAACATTGTAAGGTAGGTGTGAGCAGTTAGATCTGGCCTCTTTGAACAGAAAACAGGTAGAACATTTGGTCTTAACATGGCTAGTTCATATTCCAGCAATATTCTACTTAAAAAAATATTGTCCTACAATTTATCAAATGTTATTTAATTTAAGTAATACTCTAATTACAATTAGCTGTCATGATCACCAAGAGTTGTATTTATAAGTTACAGAAGAAATAGCAGTGCTCATTACCACTGCATTCCTTCCCAAACTGGAATAACTGGAAGGTTTATCATCATCATCATCGTTTAACGTCTGCTTTCTATGCTAGCATGGGTTGGACGATTTGACTGAGGACTGGTGAAACCCAATGGCTACACCAGGCTCCAATCTGATTTGGCAGAGTTTCTACAGCTGGATGCCCTTCCTAACGCCAACCACTCAGAGAGTGTAGTGGGTGCTTTTACGTGCCATTCATAATTATTCAACTTGTAAACAAATCTTAACCATTAAGTATTGTTAGTTAAGAAAATAAACCACAACAAAACCCCAACTCATTTCTTTAGGGATTCCCACAAATGAAAACAATTTTTTCATCACAGATATCTGTGAGCTTTCTTGATTTTTCAAATCTTCCATGATTTGGATGTTGAAAAGTTTCTCACAATATATTCAAAACTATAAATAAAACTGAAGTGGATCACAGCTGCGGGGAGTATGTTTTATTGGTAATATGACTACTAAAATACAATGGTTTCAAATTTTAGCACAAGATCAGCAATTTTAGAGGGGAGGAGTTAGTCAGTAACACTGACCATCGACGTTTAAGAGGGGATAATATTACCTCTCAGTATTAATACCACCTTAGTCACGAATATATATTTTTAACAAGCTCACTGGTACTTTATTTTTAATTGACCCCCAAAAAGATGAAAAACAAAGGTGACCTCAGCAGGATTTGAAACCTAAACACAAATAGCCAGAAGAAATGCCACTAAGCATATTGTCAGGCATGCTAACAATCATGCCAGCTAACAATCATGCCAGCTCACCACCTTTCCCAACCAAATTATAATAATACTAGCTGGACATGTGCCATCAATAATGACGGCTAATTGTAATATTTTATATATTTAAAAATGGTACATAATAATCACACATACAAACATTCATATACGTTCCTTGTACATACTCACACACATACTCACATTGAGTTGAAACGCTAATTCTTTTTTTTTTCACTCCTTCCTTCCTTATTCATCTATCACCCCTTCCTTTCTCTCACTCCCTCTCAGTCAGGGCTATTACTCTCACTATTTCTCCTTCACTGAATTACTATTTTCTCTCCTCCTCCACGTCCAGCATGATTCTGGACAAGAATGCGAATAGGCATGAAAGTACGTACTCGCCTTTATATATTTGATTCTCTGTATTTAATACTCAATATTTCATATATTCAATAAGACATTCAATACTTCATTTCATTTTACCATTTATATTATATTATATATTCCATATCCCACATTAATTTTATAAGAATATAAATAAAACATAAAAAACAGAAAGAGTTGGAACTCCTTTAAATAATATATTCCTCTATACACAATCATACGAAACCCTTTTTTTGTATATATATTTTTTTAATTTTTATTTTGTATATTTATTTTTATTCATATATATATATATATATATATATATATATATATATATATACATTATACAAATATATAAAAACACTATGCTCTCTCTCTCAATTTAAAGATATTTTGTTTCATTTAAATTCTTTTAGTAAACACCTAGTGAAATAATGTTTTCTTCAGAACTTATATGTTGATTTATGCAATTTATATCACTCTATGTGAGGATAAATTGCTAAGTTAGAAGTTAGACATTTCATACAGTTATGACCCAAGTAACTGCCTTTACTTCTTTGTTTGAAGTTTCTCTGAAGGTATGAATTTCTCATTGTGTTAAGATTGGTTCTTTTGTGTTATTGTTTAGCTCCTTGTCAACCTTGAATGGTCTTGGCCTATAGATCAAAGGCATTCTGTGATGATCTGTCACTCAGCCTCTTTAATATCCACCTGCCTGAGACCACTCCTGCTTCTACAATACAAACTTCCTGTTTTCACCCTTTAGTGTTCAGATTACTTTTGTTAAATATAAACTAAACTCTACTTGCAAAGACCTGTTGGGGCAAATGAAATCGAAATTGAGCCAAATGCCAGAGGAGCGCTAACAGCACCATCTGAGCGTGATCATTGCCAGAGCAGCCGTTTGGCTTCCGTGCCGGTGGCACATAAAAAGCACCATTTGGGCGTGATCGTTACCAGTGTCGCCTTACTGGCACTTGTGCTGGTGGCACGTGAAAAAACATTCGAGCGAGGTTGTTGCTAGTGCCACTGGACTGGCTCCTGTGCAGGTGACACGTAAAAAAAAAAAACACCATTTGAGCATGGCCATTGCCAGTACCGCCTGACTTCTATAACTCATATACACACACAGATATAAAGACATTGAATTTTTTTTCAACCAAAATATTCCAGTGGTGTGGGTCATATTTTCCTTTGAAAGTATGAATGGTATTTTACATTTTATACTTTGTTAAAAAAAACAGTTGAGGAGCAAATAACTGTAGGGCAGGGATGGGGAGGCAGGTAGCAACACTGGCCAAGTCATTAAAGCATCAGACAGACTGCATTGCAATATTTTTACCCCAAACCTTTGTATTCAGAGTTCAAATCCTACTGAAGTCAACTTTGCTTTGCAACCTCTTGTGAGCTGATATCTGTTGTTTATCTTTCAATTCTCTGTGGTGTCAATAAATGAAGTAGCAACCCTCTTTCTCTCCAGCTGTCACATCCTGGATGTTCTGCTGGGCCAAGAGTAGGTGAGCCAAAAGGGTATCTACATTTGCCCATGACTACATGGACAACAGAAATAATTAGCAAAAGCATGGAACATGCAACAAAGTGATCTGCAATTTTCAGCTGTTATACATATACACACACAAACATATATAGCTATCCTGGAAATATCAATGTTGCCTTTTACATAAGTATGGAGGGTGAAGACTTATGATGGCAACACTTTTACCAAGGTTATTAATAGCATGATGAAAATGAAATGGCTACAATCAGGAATTAAAACCAGATTTTTAACACAGCTCAGTGTTAGCTTGCCATTATTCTATGCCACTTGCCATTTTTAATTCTTAAATTGACTGAAATTTTACAAAATTAAAAATAAAAACATTAATTGTTGGTTTGTGTGGTTTTGAAATCTGACCCATTTTGTAAATAGTACAATGTAGTTTTTTTTTAAAGCATTGCCTCCCCAGCAGCAACCACCACCACCACCTCTATAACAGCAACAGCCCTATGTTCACACTAATGGCTGTGTTTTGTATTAGATGTCTGCATTAGCAAAAAAAAATGAGTGGTGGGAGTTTAGAATTTCAATTATAAAGAATGAGTGATTAACAAACATGCTTTTCTAATAGGGAGCCCCCATTTTTTTCTTTGTTTCATCAATCAATGTATTTTTTTAAAACAAGCCTCATGGTCTGTTTACTTTTGTCCTGTTTTTTTTTTTTGTTTTTTTCCTTTATTTTGATTAACAGTTCCTACAAAACAGTATCATAATAACAGTATATTAGTGAATACTGAAAATAATTTTGCTGTGATTGTTTTTCTCCAGTGGAAACAAAATATCATGCCACTTACACATGCTAATCTAACTTCTCAACTTCCAGATACTTGCTTTCTGATTACGTCATTGTCATTTTAGTGTGTGTTTAAATTGAGTTCCAAAGCTAATCTAAATTCCATATAGTTTAACCAATATTGACATTTAAAAAAATTAGTAGCAATATGGAATATACTGATTGAATTAGAGCTAACTTGAGTCAGCTCTAATTCTATGATGAAAATATGTTTTAAGCATAAACATCCTCCTATTCCCCAAACCCCAATTATAATGAATCTAGGAATGCATTATGCAATGTGTCCATTTTTTTTTATAATCCAAAGATATGAATCATAGAGATATTTAGCTGCTATTTGTATCAGGTTATTGTACATGGTCTCCATCCAATCAGGCTCCTTGATATATTAGCTGATGGTGAGTTTTATTGTGGCCATACTAGTCTATTTTGGTAGAATTTGAACTCAAGGAATAAAGACAGATGAAATGCCATTAAGCATGTTGCTCAGTATGCTAACGATTCTGCTAATGATGACATTACAAATGTATAACATAGATCGACTCAATCAGAGCTCACTGAGGCAACACAACAAAATATAAAAGCAAGTAACTAAAATCAGATGAATTCCACTTACCATCCATGTCTTGGACAATCTGAATATTGCAGCACTCTGAAGAGCTGATAACACAGCCATCACTGAGTGTAAATTGTTCATGTCAAGTAATTTCTGAAATAAAAGAAACAAAAAGCAAGCCTTATACATGAGCATATGGGTGTTAATGAAGTTGTACAAATATACTTTTACACATAGTATAATGCACACACATACACATACAGATCTAAATGAAAAAAAAGTACTTAAATATCCTTGTAGGTTGAGCTTATTCTATTACTCAAACCTGAAGCTAAACCTCCATTGCTAATCTGAGTTTTCCCATTCTTCAACACCACAAGACTCAGAGTAGCTATAAAATGGAGTCTCAACTTCAAATAAATAAACATTGGTGTTCTGTATTTTAGTCCTACCCATAAACAGGCCAAATGGAGTTTCTATGCAGTCAGACAACCTACAATAAATTAGCAACTAAATCTACCGCAAATCCTTGCAACTGTTTTTTTTTTTTTTAAAGTTTGATCATAGGTCTGCAAGTCTGCTTGACCAGGGCTGATGTAGGATTAACCAACAACACTGGAGAAATCCATAGGTTGTTGTCCTACCATTTAAAGAGCCAATGGGGTGGGGTGCATGCGCTTGTCATGGGCATGTGCGCTTGTCATGGGCATGTGCGCTTGTCATGGGCATGTGCGCTTGTCATGGGCATGTGCGCTTGTCATGGGCATGTGCGCTTGTCATGGGCATGTGCGCTTGTCCAGGTCGTATGTCTCTCTCATGAGTGTATGTTATTGTTATTTGGTGCCATGCATGTGTGTTGAATATATGTTGTATGTTGCAAGCTGTTTTGTATTTTGCAAATTATACTTATCCTAACTTACATAAAATACAACTCCTACCTAAGAAGCCATGACGGATCTTATTTTTACCCTAGTGTATTCCCCCTTCCCCTCACCTCTCTCTCACACTTTATAGAAGCTTTCCAATCTTCATCACTCAATTCAGAATTAAAGAAAAACAGCTCAATATTAAACACGAAACTTACTCTGGCTATTTTTATGAAGTGAGCTAATACTTCCGCTCTTGTTTTCAATGTTAAGCAGCTAAGAATTTCTCTCTGCACCCAGAAATTCACCTGCAAAAAAAGAAGAAAAAAGGGCTTACAAATGGAAAAAAAGAGAAGGAAAAATGAATACTGGAATGAATATATTTTAGAGTTGTACGTGTTTTGCAAAGTATGTGATGAAAGATAATATAATTAAGCCAAGGCTGTGGAGCCAGAGTCAGAAGCGATTACAGGGTTACTAAATAGGGAGTCAATAAAAAAGGAACCAAATCTGACTGATTAAATGTAATATAATACTTTCAAATTTCCAATTTCACAGAAATCAAATTAACCAGTTCTACAAATAACTAATTTCAAAATAATCAAATGAGATTTAAAGGTTTCTGTGAAAGAGAATCTGGTTGAAGCAATTTTGTTTCAAAGAACATGATGTCAGTAAATTGGGGGAGGGTGTTAAACTCCAATTCAACACATAGTTTTTTTTAATCAATTTTGTAAAAATAAACTTTTTAATCTTCTACGATGTAGTTTTATTTCATATCATCTTTCATATTACATCCCTCTCTCTTTTATATTTAAACACTGCTTTAATCTTAATAAGGAAGAGCTATGAATTTAATTACTTTTAAAAATGAACATTTGTTAGGTTGATTTAGGTGCTCAAAGATCTAAAGTACATCAATGTTAAAACTAAAAGACTAAACTCATAAACAAGGACATTCCTAATTTTCCTTTGTCGTAGTTTTATAATTTATTACTTTTAACAAAAAACAGGCCCCCACATATTTTCAACACTCAAACCCTCACATTTACATTCTTATAATTGTAACCCTCCATGTCCATCTCAAATCATATGCATAAAGGACCACATCAAATCATGTGTCCCATATACTCTGCCATTATTCCATTCTGTTCTCCCTTTCCCTCTATTTTCCCCTAGCTATTTGATATCAACATCCATCATTTGCTCACCATTTATTCACCTCTTACTATCCACCACGCTCTCATCCCAATTACAGTTTCTACCATCACATTATTGCTTTCTTCTCCTGTCACTATTGCTCTCCACTGATCAGTTCTCGGCCAAATAGAAAAGAACAAGTGAACACATACATCGTAAAAGGGTGACAACTTCTAATCTTACAGGGTACAATACAACTCCACCTGTTAGTGTTATCTTAATACCACTTGAGATACTCTGTAAAATGGTTTGTGAACAAATGAAGCTGTGGGGATGAAGGGATCTTTTAGTCTTGTCAAAGATATGGCAATCTCCTTGGTGCTAGGACTATGATAAAAGGCACCCAATAAACTCTGAAAAGTTGTTGATGTTATGAAGGACATCCAGCTGTAGAAATCAATGCCAACAAGTGAAACTTAAAAGCATCCAACCCATCAAAGAGAACACAAATGGTTAACCAAACCACTCCAACATGGAAAGCAGGCACAAGATGAAAAACATGGGAAGAAGAGGAATGTATACTACTAAGTATCAAAGTCATTTTTGCTGCTGTACAGTTTGGTCACTGTTATATTCCATCTTTTGTAGATGTACAATAGACTGATACATAATCATATATATAATTAATAATCAATATATATATATGATACAAAATACAAAATAAAACGACAGTGAATACAATGGTATTGGTGTGGGTTTCTTTTAATAAAATAAGCATATAAATATTGAAATAAATATCAAAATAAAATAAAAAGTAATTCATAAATATTTAGGAAGTAGAAAATATGATACTGGTTTGCAACAGAGCTGCATATGATCTGATAAAGACAAGAGAGTCACTAATACAATTGACTTTTGTTGAGGTCTAACTAAATAATCCCAGGACAGAGTACATTTGTACTAATGAGAAATATTTCACAGGAACTTTAGAATAATGTGATGAAGATGGTGTGGAGTAGGGGTTGACTGGAGTAGGATGGTGTAGTAGGGAATCAAATGGAAGTAGAATAGAATGATAGAGTGGCATAGTGTGGTGTGAAGTGACATGATGGTAGTGCAGCATGACTGGCACAAGTGGAGATTTTCTATCTGAAGTGGTGTTATGTGATGTGGAGTAGCATTACAGCATGCACAGTGGAGTGGCGTCTGATGCAGAATGGAGTGGAATGAGGTGCAGAGTAGAGTGATGGCATGAGGAAGAGACTGATGGTGGGAGCAGTGAGAGGGGCTGAGCATGTGAGATAAGAAACCTATGAGTGAGTGAATGGACAAAGTGTAAAAATCATGTATTCAAAACAAATCACCTGAATGAAATAAATTAATACATTCACAGATCAAGAAAATAAAATGATGCCCAAGGTTCCTCATAACATGCTTTCTTTCTTCAATTACCCATACCTACATCTACATTTGAAGGCATGTGGCTTAGTGGTTAAGGTACTCATCTCATGATAAGGTCATGAGTTCAATTCCTGGTGGCACATTGTGTCCTTGAGCAAGACACTTTATTTCACGTTGCTCCAGTCTACTCAGCTGGCAAAAAAATATGTAGTACTTGTATTTCAAAAGACCAGCCTTGTCGCATTCTGAATCTCCAAGAACTACATTAAGGATATGCAGGTTTGTGGAGTGCTCAGCCACTTTTGCACATTGATTTCACAAACAGGCTGTTCTGCTGATTGAATCAACTGCAAACTTCATCACCATAACCAAGAGAGTGCCAATACATTATTTACAATAGACAGATAGGTGTCCTCATCTTGCTTGCTGTTATCACAACATTTCAGTTTTAGTATACAGGACATCCGTATACCACAAGCCAACCTTCATTGGACAATACCTCAGCTTCAATTCCCACCATCCATGCAGTATAAAGAGAGGGATTGCTCAGTGCCTAAAACATCGAGCAAACACTATAAGTAGCGATCCCGATACACACCAGGAAGAAATGATCAGGTTAAGAAACAATCTACCTAAAGAATATACTATCCACTCCAATTAGGAAGAGGAGAGAGAATGAAACCCTTAAACTGAGTACAGTCAGTCTACCTTATGTTAAAGGGCCTCTTGGAAAAGATACAAAAGATGTGTGGTCCATATGACATCAGGACAGTATTGAGGAGTAATACAACACTTCGCAAATATCTTCTCCGAGTAAAACCATCCATAAAAAATATGGCCCAAAACTGCATGCACTCTATCCCAAGCAGTTGTGGTAGGCTATACAAAGGTGAAACATGCTGCCCCCTTAAAGTAAGGGTAGAGGAATATCATAAAGCTGTGTGTGACAAGGGGATGTTGAAAAATCAGGTATAGCTGATCGTGTATAGAAAAACGGAGACCACCTCCCACTGTGGGATGAATTTAAAATAACTGATAGAGAACACCACTGGAAAATACAAAAATTAAAAGGGGCTGCACATATGCTATAACACAATAACCTTCTAAGCAGACCTAGTGCAGATATGAATATAATATGGGAACCAGTATTAAGAAAAGATAAAATACTAGCTTTATAAGCCCTAAAATTCACCCAATAATTGCCTACAGGTATATAGTGTAGTGGATAAGAGCGCAGGCTATTACCCTTGTATTCTAAGTTCAATCCCAGGCAGGGATCAATAATACATTTAGCATGTAAAAAAAACTATCTTATTTAACTGTGATGGATTGGTGTCTTATTTAACTGTGATGGATTGTTGTGATCTCAGTCACTTCTATCTGTCATAGAAACCAGGTAAGAGGCCTTTTGAGTCCTTGGACTCTAGACAGTATTCACAATATTCACAATTATCTTCTATCTTCTTGTTTCATTCATTAGGCTGCAACCATGCTAAGGCACCACCTTCAAGGATTTTTAGCTGAATGAATCAACCCCAGTACTTTTTCTTTTTTAAGCTTGGTACTTTTATTAATTATCAGTCTGTTTTGCCAAACTGCTAAGGTATGGTGGCATAAACACACCAGGCATTGCTGTGTGATTAATGAGTTCACTTTGCCAACACAAACATGTGGCCCTAGAATTCATTTAGTGTCTTTTACTGTTATTTCAGTATGAGAAATAACTTGAGTGGAGTTTGGTAGATAGAAAATGTTTGGTAACCATTGTGTGGGTGTGCGCACATGTGAGTGTGCAAATGTGTGCATGTGTGTGTGCGTGTGTGCAAGTGTGTGCAAGTTGATGTGTGTGAGTTTGCATGTACTTATGCATGCATATGTTCATGCATATATGTGCAAGTGCAGTTATGGCCATGTGATTAGGAAGTACATTTTGCAACTATGAAGTTTTGCACTTGTTCCCGCTGCATTGTGCTGCGGGACAGTGTATTCTTGGACTGACCAATGCCTTGTGAGAGAAATTTGTATGTGGAAACCATGGGAGATTCATCATCGAGGTGGGGCTCGAGTATTCATGTCCTCCCATATCCTGCCATTGTTTACAAGCTGTGAAAACGTTATTAATGCCACTATAGAAAATCTGCCTTGACAAGTCTCATTTGACCTATTTTAATATGGAAATATGAATGTAGTAGTTGTTGTTGTGGTGGTGGTGGTGGTGGTGGTGGTGGTGGTCATGGTGCTGTATTTATGTGGACATATTTTTCATCAATTTATACCTCTGTAGGATATAACCATCAGCAACAGAAAACAAAATAGTAAAAAATCGTGTTTTATGGATGAAATCCTTTGCATTGAGTTAAGATACATCCTAGAGATTTTTGTCATCAAAAATGCAGTGAAGGAGGGCGAGCTGGCAGAAACATTAGCACGCCAGGTGAAATGCTTAAGCTGTTACATTCTGAGTTCAAATTCCGCCGAGGTCGATTTTGCCTTTCATCCTCTCAGGGTTGATAAATTAAGTACCAGTTATGTACTGGGGTCGATGTAATCGACTTAATCCCTTTGTCTGTCCTTGTTTGTCCCCTCTATGTTTAGCCCCTTGTGTGCAATAAAGAAATAAGAAATGCAGTGAACCAGTACTTGGTTTGTTACAAAAATATTAACTAATGACATTAATAACAAATTGTAATAGTAAATGAATCTGTTATCTCATTTTAGTCATTGGACTGCGGCCAGTTAGGCTACTACCTTGAAGCATTTATTTGAACAAATTGACTCCAGTATTTATCTTTAAGTCTGGCACTTGTGCTATCTGTCTCTTTTACTGAACTGCTAAGCCAGAGATGCGTAAACAAACCAACACTGGTTATCAAGCAGTGGAATATCAAGCATGGAATGGAAAGACACAGATGCCCACACATGCACATGTGATGGGCTTCCATATAGTTTCCTTCTCACAAATTCACTCACATGACATTGGTCAGCCAAGGGCTTTAGAAGAAGACACTTGCTCAAGGTGTCATGCAGTGGGACTGAACTCAAAACCAGGCAGTTGCAAAGTGTGCTTCTTAAGCACACAGCTATGCCTATACCTATACAAATAAAATCCCCAGTAAATTAAACTTAACACATCTACATCTACATCTCATGTTACAAGCAAACATTCATTCTCTACTAAAAACCCTCAAAACTAATGTACCTTAAGACTGCATTAACCTCCAGCTTCTTATTTCTATCTAACTTTAAGAGGGTTCCCTCATGCTACACAGTAATGTTTTTTGTCTATAGAGACAACAACATACACACACCCACACAGAGTAATAGAGGGTTCCCTTTTCCCATTATTTATAAAAACATTCAAAAATGTGTAGCACAGCTCTCTTCTACAAAACTAGTCTGACCATTTATTTCGCTCTTTCATAGAAAAACAAATTAATGACCCAATTACTCTTTATCAAGCATTCAACCAGCCAACTACTATGGTTTCATTTTGATTTAAATAATTATGAACTTTTAAACAGCAAAACCTGTATATAAAATAAAATAAAATAAAATAAAATAAAATGGGGGGAAAAAAAACAAGAAAAACGAATCTTCTCTACATAGTTATCAATGCAACTATTAATGCCTCTAAGAATACTTGTGAAGCACAATGGAAACTAGGAAAACAGGAAATGAAAATCAGAACTGAATACATTGTTAAATGATCAGAGAAAGCATGAACATGCAGACTGTAGGAGATAAGAAGAGTATATAGATGTGTGTGTTCAGCTCCAATACGTCAATTGATAACAACTTACATGATTGAATCGCCGAGTAAAAGCTACTACATTGGGGGCTTTGATCAACTTTTCTTTTGTGGTCCATGCACAAGAAGTCAGCTCCTACAATACATGAAAGCAAATTTGAGATTAAATAAAAGGCATTTAAGAGAATATTTTTCTTTTTCTTCTTTTTTTTTGAGGGGGTGGGAATGTTCTTGTAAAATAGATATGAAAATCCAAGTAAAATTTTTAAATAACTTTAAATACATTAAAAAAAATCTCCCTGAAAGTATTCTAAATAAATATATAAGAAATACCACATACTGACAAAATTTAATAAACATTTTGTTTCTTATTCATCATCATCATTTAATATCCGCTTTCCATGCTAGCATGGGTTGGACGATTTGACTGAGGATGGGCGAACCAGATGGCTGCACCAGGCACCAATCTGATCAGGCAGAATTTCTACAGCTGGATGCCCTTCCTAATGCCAACCACTCAGAGAGTGTAGTGGGTGCTTTTACTTGCCACCGGCATGAGGGCCAGTCTGGCGGTACTGGCAATGGCCACGCTCAAATGGTGTTTTTTACGTGCCACCTGCACAGGAGTCAGTCCAGTGGTACTGGCAACAACTTCGCTCGAATGTTTTGTTCTTGTGCCACCGGCACAAGTGCCAGTAAGGCAACGCTGGTATCAATCATGTTCAAATGGTGCTTTTTATGTGCCACCGGCATGGAAGCCAGACAGCTGCTCTGGCAATGATCCCACTTGGATGGTGCTGTTAGCGCTCCACTGGCACGGGTGCCAGCCATCGAATTTGATTCAATTTCAATATCACTTGTCCCAACAGGTCTTCGCAAGCAGAGTTTAGTATCCAATGAAGAAAGGTTGGCATGGGTGCCAGTCGTCGAATTTTATTCGATTTCACTTGCTTCAACAGGTCTTCGCAAGCAGGGTTTTGTGTCCAAAGAAGGAAAGGTACGCATAAGTGGGCTGGCTACACCCTTGGTAAAGGCCATGGGTTATGGTCTCACTTGTCTTGCCAGGTCTTCTCACACACAGCATATATATATTCATATTTTTATAAAAAGGAACTAAAGACATATAATCATTGTCATTTAGCATTCATTTTTCACACTGGTATGGGTTGGACAGGTCAGCATGATCCAATGAGTTGAAGGATTGTGTTGTGCTCCAATGTCTGTTTATACATGCTTTCTACAGCTGAATGCCTTTCCTAATGCTAACCACTTTACGAAAGTGTACCAAGTGAGTGCTCTTTTCATGGTACCAGTACTAGTTAGGCCATCTTGCAATTTCAAAAATAAGGGCTTGAAGTGGCCCCTATAACTGGAGAAGAATAGAAGAGGGAGAGTGAATAGAGGAATAGAGAAGGAAGGGATTAGTGTCAGGGGTTAGTGAGGAAGGGAAGAACAGTATAAAGTGATAAGGTGAATTGTGTAGATCAGGGGTTATTTTGCTTGTGGTTCCCTTGAGAGCTATCTTATCTAGGGACCCCATATATGCACATGTAAGTTTTTGAAATAAAATATTTGTTTGTAGGTTAGTAAAAACTAACAATGAAACAATTTCGTTTTATTCATAACAAATTCCAAATACAAATCGTGAAAATTTCAATAAATACAGGTACCTCTCATAGGGTGACACGTAAAAGCACCCACTACACTCTCTGAGTGGTTGGCGTTAGGAAGGGCATCCAGCTGTAGAAACTGCCAAATCAGATTGGAGCCTGATGTAGCCATCTGGTTTCACCAGTCCTCAGTCAAATCGTCCAACCCATGCTAGCATGGAAAGCGGACGTTAAACGACGACGACGACGACAGACCCACAAATTACAATTTTTAATTGTGGAGCCCCTAAAAGCTTCTGTGGACCCCAGTTGGGAACCCCTAGTGTAGATGGTCCAGGGCTATTCTACATGGATGGGAAGTGTGAGGGAAAAACAAGAACGGTAAAAATAGATGAGGGTGGCAAGAGAAATCCAGAGTTGTCATTGAAGGAAATAGAGGTGTAAGGGTGAGGTGTGTATGTGAGTAGACCAGAGAAGAGAGATGAGAGAGAGTGGTATTGAGGCGGCAGAGAAGCTATGGGGAGAGGACAGTGAGAGAAAAAGAGGTAGAGGATGGAATAGTGGATGAATGCAATGCAGTATGAACAATGAAGGGGGAGAGAAGCTGGAGAGTATCAGAGAGGGGAGGGGTGTAGAACAGTGTGAATACAGAGAAAACAAGCTACAAAATTAAAACAGTAGCGCCCAATTTTGGAATTTGGTAAAACTGAAATATTGGCCAATAAAACATTGGTAAAACCAGAGATTTGAATATAAGCTATGTAACAATTCTTCAAACTTAGTAGCACAATGATTATAATATATATATATATATATATATATATATATATATATATATATATACACACACACATACATACACACACACAGATAATGATCCTATATTTAGAAACTTATAAACACATTATAATATACCAACACTCAGCATCTGATGTACAAGAAATGCAATTATAGAGCCCTAAAGTAACATGATATATTTAGACAATCTGCCAGCATTCTCATTCTCTTTCTAAATCTCTTATAATAAAAGGATTTGGGGAAAATGAAATTAGATATACTTCTTTAATTCTAAATATGCTTATTTTGAGTGAATGTGCATGCACACACATTTTGATATCCTCTTATCATAGTAGACATTCATTCCCAACTGAACATAAAATATACCTAAAACATAGAATTAGCTTTCTTTAATAAAATACTTCAAGTTTTTGTTTAAAACAGGAAGTAAGGTTTGCAAGTCAAAAATATTCCTGCCTTTCTTGTACAACAAACATAGATAAGCTCAGCACTTTACTTGTAAAGAAGTAACAGTGAATAAAGGATATATTTAAAGAGATGTAAGCTGGTAATTGTTTTTGCATCCTTGTTAAATTTTTTCCCAAACAGTAGCTTATAAGTTCACAATTTTATCAACAGAGAAGTAAAATAACAGGAAGCTAGTTACAGTAATATTTCTAGCACAGAAACACTGTCTCTTATGGTTAGAAAATATAAAACAACACAATGCACCCACAGAATAAAATAGGAAGTAGCACAATTAATGAATGTTTCGATAACTGCAACTCTGAACGAATTATGAAAAAAAAATGGAAAAGAAAATAACAACATGTATTTCTTTCCTATCTTCCTTCTTATTTTTTAAAAAGGAAAACAGGGAAAGGAAGAGACGATGGAGGGGGGGGGGGGGGGGGTGAACACTACAAGAAGATATAGTGTAAACAATTTGTTATTGGCAACAAATATAAGAGGCTAGCCACAAATCATTCTTGGAAAAAAACCAAACTCTCACAGAATCCCCACTCGGTAGTAAATAGTATGGGGAATAGCAGAAAACATGGTAGTAGCTGCTCCCCAGCTTGTTATTACTTTCAATACCAATCTGTCAATGAGTACTCATGTTTCTGTCTGGAGATTAATTGGAGAGTGAAATATTTGACCTTAACAACATTCAGGAAATACCTCAGTAGATAAACTGTACAGCAGCCAGATACTGAGGCGGAGGAGGAGAAAGAGGAGTGGACTAGGAAAGAGATCTTTTATAGCTCCCTAATGATCAGAGAAATTTTACATCTCAATTATGACATTTCAAGTAGATTACCATTAAAAACACTATGTAATGAGATTAAGTAAACTTACATGGCAATAAAATTACAAATTCTACCGAGCATTCCAGAAGAAACAGAATGTTTAACATCATAAGTTCAATATACTAAAGTTGAACTGTGAATGGAGGTCAATGGAACAATTTACATTCAATTTCATTAGAAACTAAATGACTATGTCAAAATATAAGGAGATCTAATGTCAGAAAGTATCCTGGAAAAATGTAGAAAAGTAAGTGTGTGTGTGTGTGAGAGAGAGAGAGAGGGAGAGGGAGAGGGAGAGAGAGAGAGAGAGAGAGAGAGAGAAAGAAAGAAATAAAGAGAGAGAGAGAGAAAGAAAGAAATAAAGAGAGAGAGAGAGAGAAAGAAAGAGAGTGAGAGAGAAATAGAGAGAGAGAAAGAGAAAGAAAGAGAGAGAGAGTGGAAACAAAGAGAAAGAAAGAGAAATAAAGAGAGAGAGAAAGAGAAAAAGAAAGAAACAGAAAGGGAGAGATACCCTTCAAAATTACACATTATTTAGTCATTTTATGACCATATTTCTAATAAAATAATTCTTTTATTCTTTAATTTCTTTTTTTCAATTAGTGGATTAAAGCCATAATGGAGCTTTAACTCTCAGTCCTTCTTCTAAGTTTGGTATTTACTTATTCAATTAGTCTTTTTTTACCAAACAGTCAAGCTATACGGACATTAAAAAAAAACAACCTATCTCTGACAGCAGGAGTCAAATGTGTGCGCACACACGCATGCACACCCACCCACACAACTGGCGGTCCATCAGTTACAATGACAAGGCTTCCAGTTGATCTGATCAACAGAACACCCTGCTCATAAAACTAATGTGCAAGTGGCTGAGCACTCCACAGACACATGTACCTTTAATGTAGTTCTCAGGAAGATTCAGTGTGACACAATGTGACAAGGCTGGCCCTTTTGAATTACAGGTAAGTGAACAGAAGCATCAAGAAATGAAGCTTTTTGCTTAAGAAAACGAGATACTGCTTAATCCAGAAAACAAACTCATGATCTAGCAATCACGAGTGCAACACCCTAACCACTAGGCCACGCATCTTCACACACACACAATATACATACATATATCATCATCATCATCGTTTAACGTCTGCTTTCCATGCTAGCATGGGTTGGACAATTTGACTGAGGACCGGCAAGCCAGAAGGCTGCACCAGGCTCCAATCTGATCTGGCAGAGTTTCTACAGCTAGATGCTCTTCCTAACGCCAACCACTCCGAGAGTGTAGTGGGTGCTTTTACGTACCACCGGCACAAGGGCCAGTCACACGGCACTGGCAATGGCCACGCTCAAAAAGGTGTTTTTTATGTGCCACCTGCACAAGAGCCAGTCCAGCGGCACTGGCAATGACCTCGCTCGAATGATTTTCTAATGTGCCACCAGCACAAGTGCTAGAAGGCGACGCTGGCAATGATTACGCTCTAATGGTGCTATTTACGGGCCATTAGCACGGAAGCCAGACAGCCGCTCTGGCAATGAACACACTCGACAGTGTTGTTAGCGAAAAGTTGACAGTGACTTTGAAGTTTCAGCTTGCTTGCATTAATTAGCTGAAGATTAATTTTGTTTTTTTTTTGTTTTTTTTTTTCTTGGTGTAAACCGAATATTAATTTACTGCAACCGAATGAAATACTTGCTAAAATAAGGAAAGCATTTTATTAGCAGCAACATTGGACGAAAGGCCACAATAGATGTCATCCTTGACTCCATTGCGCCAATTGTTGTTGTTGGCACTCCGTCGCTTACGACATCGAGGGTCCCAGTTGATCCTATCAACGGAACAGCCTGCTAGTGAAATCAACATGCAAGTGGCTGAGTACTCCACAGACACGTGTACCCTTAACGTAGTTCTCGGGGATATTCAGCGTGACACAGTGTGACAAGGCTGACCCTTTGAATTACAGGCACAACAGAAACAGGAAGTAAGAGTGAGAGAAAGTTGTGGTGAAAGAGTATAGCAGGGTTCGCCATCATCCCCTGCCTGAACCTCGTGGAGCTTTAGGTGTTTTCGCTCAATAAGCACTCACAATGGTCTGGGAATCGAAACCACGATCCTATGACCACGAGTCCGCGAGCCCTAACCACTGGGCCATTGCGCCAATAACAAAATATCAAAAAACAAAAAAAAACAAAAAATGGTCATAGCTGGAATGTTTTTGATCGGCGCTGACAACACTTAAATTATGTCTTTTCTAGTCACAGATGTAAACAAAAACATCATTGTATCTACTTCTAGGTAAGACAGAGCTACTGAAAGTGTATAAATAATTGAAATGTACCGAATTATGTCCAGTTACTGTTAGATCAATTCTTTGACCCTATGGCATTGACATAAGGTAGCACCAATAGCAAGAGTCAAACCATAGACTCTTCATGCAAGTCAACACTAATAAGTCATTTTATACTATTTTACAATAATTTTTGTATGAAGAAACTATTTTGTATGAAGCCGAATTTTTGTATGAAGAAACTATTATTTCATGATAATAATAATAAAAAAATTAAACAGCAATCATATTCCTGTTCAAAACTGTCAAAACATGTTAAAAATCAGAAAAATTTCTAAATTTCTAATGTAAATTTGTAAGAGGAAAAGATTAAAAATTAGGTAATTTAAATATGTTTTTTATTTCTTTCCCTAAAATGCTAAAACATAATTTTTTAATAATATAATACATAGTTTTTAATAACAGATAAAGTTTATAAATAACTTTTTGAAGATATTTTTAGACTATAACCTCAGTTCTAATCTAAAAACTAATCTTGACCAAAGTTATAAGTTTTCCCACTTATTTCTAATCTAAATGACAAAACAGTGATTCAAGTAGAATTAGATAGGTAAAGTTCATAAATAACTGCTTTTCAAATTAGGCCAGAAATGTGGGGGAGGGGAATGACTGATTATATCAAATCCAATATTTGACTAGTATTTTATTTTATCAATCTCCAAAGGATGAATGACAAAGCTGACCTTAGCAGGATTTAGAATCAATATGAAGCAGCACAATACTACAAGGCATTTTTATTTAATACTTTGACAAATCTGTTAACTCACTGCTCTAAATAATTGTTTCTAAATTAGGTATGTCAGAAACTTGCGGGGAAGAAATAGTCAATCATATCAACTCCAAAACTTAACAAGTATTTTATTTTATTGACCTTTTATTGACGAAAGGTGCGGTTGACCTCAGTAGAAATTGAACTCAAAACAAAGAACCAGAGCAAATACCACAGGGCTCTAATGATTCTGCCAATTGACCAACCGTAATGAAACTAAATTCATGTAGAATTCCTTTATATGTTTCAGCCCAAGGCTGTGGCTAAATAGAAGCATCTCTATTTAAAAAAAAAAAAAAACCCAAAGCCATCTGTACATCAAAATCAAAGTTTACTAGATGAATTCATAGCAGAACAATGACCATTAAAAGCTAAAAGCAAAAACAGAATTTTCAACAATCTGATGATAAAAAATTAAATTAACACAAAAAGCAAAGTCATAAAAAAAAAAGTTTCTTTACCTCAGGTTGTATTGCTTGAAAGACAGGTAAATCCAATAAAGTTATTTGACTCTGGAAAATGAGGAAAGAAAGATATTCACAAAATGTGCCGATGATGAAATGAGCATTACTTATCTAATTGTAAATAAGTATAAATTAGCAGAGACACTCAGCATTGCTTGGGATTAAAATGGCATAGTTTGTGTGTATGTATATATATATATATATATATATATATATATATTACAGTTATGTTGATATGGGAAAGTGCAGTATTGACGGCAAAACATTTGTGGAATAAATGATGGCCTAATTCAACTAAGCGACATGCTATGCATCTGTTTGGAGCATCCCAGGCCCTAACCTGTCATGGAAAATTGGGGGTGACAGGTATGCGATTTTTGAACACACTGAAAAGCTATCCGTGAATATGCTCTCCTTTGCGCCAGTTGGTGCTACGTCTAATACAACCCATGGTTTGAAGTTTTGACACCTCCTTTGGGTTTGCTATCCTACATCACTTAAAGTAAATTTGGAGTAACTGTGGTTGTTCATTTGTGGGTAACAGGGAACACTTGCTTTAAACTTTGAATGGCAGCATAAATCCATGTTCAACCATCTCTTTAGATGCACCAAATGATGTCATTTGAAATGCAGAATTGTATTGTCTGATTTTGTTCAGAAAATCCTTTGACTGGATGGAAGCAGCTTCCAGAAGATCCATAAGAGTTTGAGGAGCTGATAGTGCTGGCAATCATACCTTACTGCCTGAGCAGCACATGCCATTAGTTTCATTTGGAAATTTTAAAGCTTTGCAGAAATGACAGTTTGAGTTTAGCACACCAATTTGGACAAAATTATCATTTTTATAAGAATGGGATGGATCATATCTGAAAGCAGCTCCAGGGGTTGTGAAGAATGAATTTGTATGTAGTCTCTTTCTGAGAGCTATTCTATTGGACCTCTAATCATTAAAACATTTTATTGATCTAGCATTAAGTGCTGAAGCATGCATTTACCGATCTTGGGAGAGTCTCCTCTCCCTTCTCTCTTGAGACTCCATCTGACATGCTGCAGCATGCCTTTGCTGATCTTAAGAGTCTCATCTCGCTTCAGTCTTGAGACACCATTTCATGTGTTGGAGCATGCATTTGCTGATCTTGAGAAAGTCTCATCTCCCTTCTCTCTTGAGACTCTCACCTTCAGTTTTCTTCAATTCTCCTTGCCTTATACTTGTTTCTGAAGAGATTACGTATTTTCTTTGGTGGCATATCTTTTCAATATTGTAAACAAAAATTTTGAACATAGAAAAAAATTATACATTAATCTCTATTTTTGTGGGCAGTTGTATGTATGTAGCATGTCCTTACTTTTGTATGCAGTATAAAGTAACGAAATATAAGCAAATTAACCAAATAGAAGCGCATGTATGAACTGCTTTTTGATGGCAAATGCTACAATCTTAGTGTTATCATGTTAGAATTAAAAGTGAAACAATATTATATCACAGAAAAAGTGGGGGATGGGGGTGGACATGAATCAAGTAAAGAAAAAGACCAATGAAAGCCAAAAGTGTGTGCACAGTATACAGAATAAAACATAAAAAGACAAGAATGTGAAAAGTAAAAGAGCCTTAAAAGATGTAAAACAATTTCAAAGTTGATAAAATAGCAAACTCCTGGCTCCATCACCATGAATTTGTACTTCTAGGGTACAGGACACCCCATAAAAAAAAAAAAAAAATTTTTTAATTGTATTTCTATAACAAGCAATGTGTTTCAGAGCATAATTCAGTTAGAACAATCCTTATTTCATAATAGTCTAAACGTTTCAGATCGCTTCACTGATAGCTTAAGTGAAGTGTATTCTTCCAGGCTTATAAGCATATTTAAATTATGTTATTTAGTAATACAAAAAGTTTAAGGTATAATTGCCCCAAGTTAGAACAACTGGCAAATCAAGCCTCCAGATTGTGTAGCTTTCTTAACATAGCTGAAAGAACTAATGACTTAATTGGAGTAAAAAAAATGTTTAATTTAGCAATAACAATAGTCATCAGACAACATTTTTACTTCCATATTGTCCATAAATGCATACTTTGTACTTAACATTATATATATACTATATATATATATATATATGTATATATATATATATATATATATATATGTATATATATATATATATATATATATATTATATATATATATATATATATATATATGTATATATATATATATATATATATATATATATATATATATATGTATATATATATATATATATATATATGTATATATATATATATATATATGTATATATATATATATATATATATATATATATATATATATATATGTATATATATATATATATATATGTATATATATATATATATATATATGTATATATATATATATATATGTATATATATATATATATATATGTATATATATATATATATATATGTATATATATATATATATATGTATATATATATATATATATGTATATATATATATATATATATGTATATATATATATATATATGTATATATATATATATATATATGTATATATATATATATATATGTATATATATATATATATATGTATATATATATATATATATGTATATATATATATATGTATATATATATATATATAATATATATATATATATATATATATATATATATATATATATATATATATATATATATATGTATATTATATATATATATATGTATATATATATATTATATATGTATATATATATATATATATATATATATGTATATATATATATATATATATATATATATGTATATATATATATATATATATATGTATATATATATATATATATATATATATATATATGTATATATATATATATATATATATATATATATATGTATATATATTATATATATATATATGTATATATATATATATATATATATATATATATATATATATATATATAGTATATATATATTATATATATATATATATGTATATATATATATATATATATATATATATATATATATGTATATAT
>NC_142928.1:155678821-155817171 GCF_046866305.1 Octopus bimaculoides
CTTTCCCAAATAAGCTTCCATTTCATTTTAAGAGCTCTGAGGAAGCTATAAGGTGATACACAATCATTCAAATCTGAATGCACTACATAGCATAACAGAAACAGCTGTATGCTAATGAAATTAATTACGTAATTCTGTTTCCATGTCATTTGTTTAACTATATATGATTTTTCTTTGAGTTTTAAGTTCTTCATGAGAAAGTCCAAGACAGTCACTAACAAAGTGACAAGACTTTTGAGTTAGAGTTCCTGGCGTTTGTAAATATGTGGTTGAGTTGGTGTGTTGATTGAACTGTTGATGCATACGCCCAAGTGTGTGCATCTATACACATAATCTCAGATAAAGAATTTGGTGAATGTCTTACAAATCTTCACTGTGCCACTAATAGATTGGATTTGAAGAATCCATGTCAGTTTCTTTTTTGCTTTCTCTGTGAAACCAAGTATTTCTAGGTTTTTGTGCAAATTTGTTGGTACAAAATGTAATGCACCCTATAATGTATTTATGTAAGTATATAGAGGGAAGAGTGGAGTAATTGTGTGATATAGTTGCAGGGAGTTTAGTAGTGTGGTGTAGATGTTGGGGATTTGGGAATTTGGTGTAGTTGTCAAGGTTAATGTACCAAAAAGAGGTTCAATAATTTACTTTCAGATACCATTAAAATGGACTTTTATATGCAAGTTCTATATATATATTTCAACTCATATTGGATTTTAGTCCATGTCAGAAGACGGTATTAAAGAAAAAAAAACTCGTGTAGCACATTTCCACCTTCTTAATGAAGCAAAATTTAAAAAAAAAAAAAGGGTTCAACTTACAGCAAAATCTTCTGGTAGGACACGTAATACATCAAATACAACTGCATCATAACTTTTCATCCGGGTAAGACTAGAGCGTTTCTCCAATGACTCTTGACTGCCATGACTAACACCCTAAAAAAAAAGAAGAAAATACAAATTAAAAAGGTCATAAATGACAATACATTATTGGCAAAAGAAACAATGAAATTACTCTGAGGGAGCAAGAACTGAGAGTGAGGGAGGAGATGCAGGCATAGAATGGTATCAAATAACATTACAAACTATTAAACATAGATTACAAAACATTAATATATCCAACAGATACAAGTAATTATGCTGATTATCACCATCATCATATTAGCTCCCCATGCTGACATGGGTTGGATGAATCATTTCTGCTTTTCTTTCTAGAAAAGTGAAAAAAGCACATCTCACTTGTAAGTTCCATTTTCAAAGGCTTGGCTTCTACATTTAGATACCCTTTCCTAACACCAACCACTCTACAGAGTGTACTGGATGCATTTTATCATGACACCAGCACTAGAGAGGCTATCATGCAGTGTCTGAAAACACTAAAGGGTCCTCTTGACCCCATACTTCATAGCGTGTACTGTGTACATTACATCATGGCACTAGCATTGGAGAGAATTGCCATGACTGACAAGACTAAAGAGTCTACACAACCCTCACGTTTCTAATTACTCATCAACTGACAGACCCAATATTAGAAATAAAATAACTTCTGTACTGATTCCAGTTGATTAAACAAAAGGTCAACATTTGAAAGCGAAGTATACAGTGAACTGAACCAATTTTAGTATTTTCTGGCGCTATCAAGTCTGGAGGAATGAAAAGCAAAGTGGACCCAAGTTAAAATTGGAAGCAAATTAGTCTTGGACATCAGAGTTTTTCAGCATTAAGGATTTAATGTTAGTCAAAGACAAGGAAAAATTTGTCACAAGCAACATTAGAACTAAATACATCTCCATCAAGTCATTGATGGAACCCCTATTTGATCACTGATAAAAATAGCAGCAAAATTTTCAAGAAATCAAACCATACCATCTTTAAATGGAAAAAAAAGGGTATATTTGATAAGGTTGTCTTGAATACATTGTGCAAAAAAATGAGATGGTCATGGTTAGAATGGTTTAATCATAAGTCCACTTGATTATAGCTAACCCATGGATAACAACATCATGTCTTTAAGCTGATGAAATATAAGTTGAACCCTTTAGCATTTATACTATATCTAGCCCAAAACTGGCCAGATCTGGAAAGTCATACCTACCCTACAATATCATTCTAAGAGTAAGCAATCATATCATGAAAATCTCAAAGCTACAAGATAACATAGAATTAATTCAAGACAATGTATATAAATAAACATTACATTTGACTGACTAATATGACCACTAAAGGGTTAAAATAGTCCAATGAAATAACAAATAAATGAGCACTCTTTCAGCTGAGTGTTGAAAAACAAATTGATGCTCCAAGTTTTTGAGTTGCTAAACAAACCTGGAACCTTTTGTTCAAATGAAAAAAAACATATACAAAAGATAGCAAAAGTTTGTCATTAACAATATCCTCTCAAATTTCAACTGAAAATTCTCATTAACATTGTTGAAAACCAAGCAATAGTAATTTACATCTGGTAAACATTCAATACTTATATATATATATATATATATATATATTATATATAAGCCAAGTAAGACCATATCCGTGGCCTATGCCAGTACCGCCTGACTGGCCCTCATGCCAGTGGCACGTAAAAAGCACCCACTACACTCTTGGAGTGGTTGGCATTAGGAAGGGCATCCAGCTGTAGAAACTCTGCCAGATCAGATTGGAGGCCTGGTGCAGCCTTCTGGTTTGCCAACTCTCAGTCAAACCGTCCAACCCATGCCAGCATGGAAAGCAGACGTTAAATGACTATATATATATATCTATATATATATATATATATGTATATATATATATATATAGGATGAATTTAGGTCTTTTTCATTTTACAATAATTTGGACTAGCAAAATTACATAATATCACTAGACTCCATCTCATTTGCCCTCATTTCCAAACTAATAATCAAATTGTCATATCAGGTATACCACTTTCTACATAATGTCAACTTATAATGTATGTCCATTTTATCAAGAGAAATAAAGACATTAACATCAATTATAGCCTCAAATACTCTACATTATAAAGTTTTATAATCAGACAAGTACACAAGCCCAGTACATAATTCAATCAATCCTAAATATATACACAAATACTTAATTCCATACATATTTTCCTCAACACTTCATATTAGGCTATGCTTGACAAATTAAGCATCTTATTACAATAGTATAAAGTATAATCTCGTTAGATCTAACCCCAAATGGTATGCAAGATAATCCAATCAGTAATCAAATAATTAAGTAAGATTCACCCTTAAAAAGTTTCTCTCTCACACATACATGCACACACAGATCAAGTAGATTTTTTATGTCAAAAAGGAATGCATACAATACAATGGAACAGAGAGTTAATTTATATATTACTACAATTACATAAGCAAATCAGACCATCTTTATTGTCAAGTTCAAACTAGCTGGATATACAACTATTGTCAATTGAATCACAGTCTGAACAAATGATACGGTTGCACACAATCAAAATTTATGGGGGTGTATTTCAAGGTAGCACCAGTACTAGAGATGTTCTCTGATAAAACTAAAGAATTGTCTCAACTATGCTGTCTCTATTCATTCAAGACAACATGACTGAGACAAAGTGGTGGGAGAACAAGAATGTAGTAACAGCAAGGAAGCAGTGACAATATTTATATGCAAGAAAGGAGTACATAAAAATTCCTTACAGTGTACTCAGTTTAAGTTGTGAAACACAAATAAGGTATAATGGGACTACAAGAAAGCTCACAGAGATGGATTTTGTACATTGCAGATATGCAAGAGCAGTCACCAGTAAATATAAATATATATATATATATATATATATATATATATATATGGAACAAACTCTTTCAAATGCTTGTAAAATTCCCTAAAAGTAGCTGAAAGCTTCAGTTACCGAAGTGCTTATTAAGTAGTGGATGTGGATGTTCCAAAATGAGCAACTAGAGTAAGAGTGGAGTGGAGTGGAAAAAGTTTAACCTTTTAGCATTTAAACCAGCAATATCCAGTCCAAATATTCTGTTTTATAACTTTGATAGGTTTCAGCCAGTATAGGCCATGTCTAAAAGCACCACCAGGTGAAGTATTTTAGTCATATATGTTTTATGTCCAGACTGGCCAGATCATGCCTCTCACACCTCCCTCACAATGTCATTCTAAAACTAATCAATCACATCATTGAAATCTCAAAGCTACGAGATAATGCATGAAAATACAAAGGAATATGAATAAATAAGCATTATGTTTCATAGAGTAATCTGAATGCTAAAGGGATAAGGATCTATTATCTTTGCTAATAATAAAATGAAGGGCAAACTTATAATGCATATGTGCAAGTTGTGGTGCTGCATGGTATTAAAACATGGGTATTGGATGCAGAGGATGATGTGCAAAGGCTGGAGAGAAATGAGGGGAGTATGCTCACCTGAATGTGTGATGTTAATGTGCATGAACTTTGGAGCACAAATGAACAGAGAGAAAAGCTAGATTATAAGAGGAATCAGAAGTTGAGTGCAATAGGCCTGGTACAGACATGAGAAACACACATGGTGTATGTCTGTTGCATAAAAAAAATTGCCAAGAGTTTGAAGTGGAAGGAATCCACAGAAGAGGGGAAACCTCGAGAGACATGGAACAAAATCAGGAAGAACAATCTAAAGAAATAGAGTTTAATAAAGAAGCCTATATGCACCTACATCTAAAAATATTTTTTTAAAGTTTAATCAACAGAGCCAAGACTGTATATACTACTTCACTTTCAAAACGGATTTTAATAAAATTATCCAGAAATATCAAAAAACTTACATCTGCAAATGAAGATTGAGGTGTATTATAGTCTCCACTGCTGTCACTCTCCAAAGTTTTAGTGAAGCTCTTACTGCTATCCTCCGGGGTCAGGATTCGGTGAGGTATGTTCATTTTCTTACCCTCCCACCTGAAAGAAAACATAAACAAGTCATTAAATTACATTAAAAAAAAAAAGAACAACAACAACAATGATTTCTTATATTGATACAGATTTACAATTGTTTCTGGATTGAATTGATAGTAAGTACATAACTTATTCAATTTCATCAAGTCTAACTATATAAAAAGCATGGTCAACCCAGATGAAATCTGAACTAAACAAAAGGATGAACTCATAACATTAGGTCATTTTTTCTTTTTTTTTTTTTTTTTTTTTTTTTTTTTTTTCGAGCACTTCATCACTTATATTAAAACAATGAGGATTTCTAACTTTGCTATAAAGTAAAATATTTTCCAGATGTAGTCAATTGCTAAAATCAACACCACCACTACCTAACTGATACTTATTTTGACCTTGGGAAAATGAAACTAAACTAGAAGCTCAAGATATAAATAGATGTAATACTAAATGGCATTTTGTTCACTGCTTCATTGATTTAGTATTAATACTAATAATACTGCAACAAATTACTGAACAATTTGAAAATAAGTAAAAAGTAAAGCAACCCGGTTAACTGTGAACATCAACAACATTTTTGCATCTGCTTTTTCCATGCTGGCATGAAAAGGAGATTTTGTTGAGACAGTATCCTAAGCCAGATGCCCTTCCTGATGTTAACCATGACTGGTTTCCAAGTAAGGTACTTATTATCCTGGTCTTTCATATGAGGGACAAGACAGGTTTTTCCACATGGACATAGCCTGAACAGTGATATATTTTATGCATTAAATAGATAAACTATGTCAAAATACAAACAGGAAGATACAAATGCATGCACTGGAACTCCATAATGTGTATAGTACTAGTATATTAATAATACTAACACTAGAGAATCAGATTCCGGTAAATTCGAAGATATATCGATGAACTGGAGGAAGCTTGGATGCAAGACATCTCTGGAAAGAGCAATCTCTTTCCTTATTAAATTTTATATATGTATATGTGTGTATGTATGTACACTCCCCCTAAATACACATCATATATATGTGTGTGGTGTGTGTGTGTGTGTGTGTGTGTGTACATATATATATATATATATATATATATATATATATATATATATATATATATATATATATATACACATACATACAGAGAGAGGGAGAGAGAGGAAATGCTTCCATACAGTTTCTGAGAACCAATTTCCCTGACAAGTTATTGGTCAGCTTCAGGTTATAGTAGAACACACTTATGATGCCACACAACAGGAATGGAAACCAAGTGGTTGCGAAGCAAACTTCTTAACCACACAGCCATGAATGGACAAGCTACCTCTAAATTAAGTATAGAACCCAATTCACTTCATTGATACTGTTATTGTTTTTGATAAAAGTATGAACATCACTAAACCCCTACCTCACATACTTCTGCTCCTTATAAGTATGGCTATTTATAGCATAATATTCTATTAACATACGAAAATTTTTATAGGATCCTCCTGGAAACTAACCTTTTAAAATATAAATTTCTGACAGATTTAAGACTTAAAGTTTAGAAAATGAAGGAAATGAGATTATGTAGTATTCATGTTGTTTTCAAGGGAACTAAAGTGACAGGAATTGGCTATAACTGGAAATATGTCATGTCAAATACTTAGTTCATTAGGAATTCATCTCCACATTGCTCATTAACTGATATTATTGATTTCTTACATACTCATAAGGCCTCAGATAAAAGGAGGAAAAGGATGAAGGAGAATCGTATGACATTCATGTTTTTATCAAAAAAAAAAAAAAAAGCCATGTTAGCGAAGTAAAACTAGAAATTATAATTAGGTTCTATACTTAATTCACAGACAGCTTGCCCACTCATTCAGTATCTCAAAGATGCAAAACGTGATTCTGATTATAAAAGACATTAAATAAAAGAATGAATAACATTAACATTAACCTTATTTTTACACCAGGTTATAAATCAATACCTCTAATATCTACTGGGGGGGGGGGGGGGGGGACACTCAGTTACTTCCAGAAATGTATCAACACAAATTACAGCCCTAAGTGGCTTGCCTTCAATCTTGTCAGAGCAGCAGATACAATTTAAGTACTTGTCCAGCTGACAAGTAGTTACACCACTTTTTTTTTCTTTTTTCCACCCCCTCATTGCTTGTACTGATTACACTCCATGAAACTATATTGCCAAATCAAATTTCCAACATACACTTAACATTATGGGTATCAGATTAAGATGCTGAACACTTGAATCAAGTCTTCACACAATTTCAGCAATTTTATTTGGCATCCTGGATCCAAGCCATGCTAATTGTTCTAATCAACCAACATAATAAAAGAAATACAGAGACTAGTCTGACTTCAGGGAAGCTGATAAATTCCAAGATATTTATTCAAAGAATAAGAAAATTTATAATTCTACCCCCATTAGCATTCAGACTACTCTGTCAAAATGTAATGCTTATTTATTCAAATTTTTTTTTTAATAATTATGCATTAACTCATAGCTTCAAGATTTTGATGATGTGATTATTTTTAGAATGACATTGTCAGGTAGGTGTGAGAGGCTGATCTGATCAGTTTGAAAATAAAACTAGTAGAATTTTTGGCCAGATACGGCTGGTTTAAATGCTAAAGGCGTACGGATCTACTCAATATACATGACTGAAGAAAACAGAACAGCAAATCTTATCATAAAATGTTACACTTCACAATTAGATTTGAATTTATTATTTTTTTTTCCTTTCACTGCTAACTGGGAAAGTGTTTGCACATGCATGCATTTGTCATGACAGACCCAGTGATTTTCAAATTCTTTTACCATTATTAACGCTTGGCTCTCTGCTTCATTATCAGTGACATCATTACCTGTAACATTAACCTCTATAGAAGTTAGTAACAGTAAATTTCTAGGATTATCAATAAGCCAGATTCTCTTTCTCCGAGACATGCATCCATTCATGATCTCTTTGCAAGCAATCTAAATGCATCAAAGAATAAGGATAGAGCTCACTTTCATAACTGAGAAGCTCTGACCTAATAAACACTTGGTTTCATAGATGCCTTATAAAATAAATGTCTTCCTTTTTTTTTTTTATACGACAGAGCAATACATAATCCTCACACTTGGTTGGATCAATACTGAATTTATTCAAGCTCAAAGCTTTGAAACAATTGCTACACAAAAATACTCAGTAATTTTGGGATTCCATGACCAGGTCATTGATTTCTAATATTTCTCTTATTTTACTGACCAACTCTAAAAAAATGGAAAGCTAAATCACTCTTCGAAGGAAATTAACCATATTAGCATAAATTACAAACACTCTGCTACTAATCAATCATACAGCTTTTACCTTTAAATATTCATGATGTAAACCAATCTTAAAGGAGGTGAAAGAATTGCCATCAATATTTTATAATGTTGTATTGTTAGAATTACTTAAAATGTGATAATTTAATTGGTTTTGTTAACAGCAAATCAGCTCTGAACAAGCAGACCAATGATCAGCTTCCAGCCATGACCATGCCATTATTTTGGACAATCGAGAATACATTATCCAATGTGTCCTTCCATTCTGAAGGCAGTATGGTGTATTTTGAAGATTTGAGTGTTATTTCTAGCAAGTCAGGCAATCACATAGATGCTTCCTTATTAGCTCATTCTTAGCTATCTTGTGTGCTATTTTACATAATTGTCACAGTAAAAAAAAAAAAAAAAAAAAAAAAAAAAAAGATACCTTGAAGCATAAATCTCAAACCTGATACCTTGTAAAAACATATATATATATATATATATACATATATATATATATATATATACATATATATATATATATACATATATATATATATATATATACATATACATATATATATATATATATATATATATATATATATATATATATATAATAGCAATATTTGTTCTCTATTCAGAAAATACTGCCTGTAATATTTATGTAAAAACCTCCAATTACCAATATGAAACTTAATTTTCCAAGTCAATGCTATACAACTCTTAGACACACACAGAATCACTAAAGTTACAAAAATTCTCATATATATATATATATATATATATATATAGATATATATAGATGTATGTAAGTACATATTCCAACTCATTAGAAAACAATATGAGGGTAAAATACATCATCAAATATTTAACCCATCGAAACTCCTATTAAAATTTCATTTTCATTTAATCACACAACAAAAGAGTGAGCTTTATATTTTTAATCATTTCTAATAGCATTAAGATATTAATTATACACAAAGGAACAATTTTATAACAATAATTCTGATGTTAAGTTAATCTATTTTTCAAATTCTTATCAATTCACTCCCTTTCCATTAAAAAAATGTGACTGAGTAAGAAAATATTTCCTGAAATATCCTCCCCATCTCCAACCTGTCTTTCCATTATATTTTGATATCTTTATATGCACACTGCATACCCCATCAGTTTGTATAAAGCGGAAATTCTTATGAAGCTTACCTATAATTCAATTAGCTGATCCAAAGATCAGTTACAAAAACTTAAAAGTATTTTCACCTGAATCAAAGTGTCAGATGTAACTGAACACAGAAACAATACTGAAAAAAGAAGCAACAATAAAATAAAGTGGTAAGAAGCTTGCTTCCCAACCACATGGCACCATGGGCAAGTATCCTCTACAAGAGCCACAGTCTGACCAAAGCCTTGTGAGTGGATTTGGTAGAGAGAAACTGAAAGAAGCCTGCCACATGTGTGTGTGTGTGTGTGTGTGTGTGTGTGTGAGTGCATTTGTCCCCCATCCCATCACCACTTGACAACTGGTGTTGGTGTGTTTACTTTCCTGTAATTTAGCAGTTCGATAAAAGAGACTAATAGAATAAGTACCAGGCTTCAAAAAAAAAAAGTACTGGGGGTGGGGGTCGATTCATCTGATTAAAATTCTTCCAAGGCAGTGCCCCAGAAAGGCCACAGTCTAATGACCAAAACAAAAAAGAGAAAATAAATTTCTCCACATATGGAAAAAAAATTGTGGGAGATTGATTTTTGTGGGAGAGATTTTCTTGTTTGTGTTAGTGCCACTGATGGCTTTTAATGAATAATAGAACACTTATTCATCATTCATTATATTCACCTCTTCACTTATTCCTCACCTCTAACCATCTATCACTCTCTCCGTACATTCTTGCAACCTCTATCTACCAGACCCCCACTAGTTGATCTCTCTAACTATCTCGGATACTCCCACCTCCTTTTCTGTAATGTGAGTATCCATGTAGCTCCTCTACATCAAGAAACCTGTTCTGTTCTGGCTCTTCATCATATTTTAATCTCCTGTCTTTAAGAGGTTAAAATACAACAAAATAAGTTGAGGGTGGAGAGAGAAGTGTTACCTTCTAACAAGTTTGTTGAAAGGTAGGTGAATGGACCAATTCTGAGCATACACATGTGAAGAAATAAAAGAAGGGCTCTTTGCCCTGCTGATTAGGCACCCATGGCTTTTTCCACAAGGACCTTTAAAGTGCCTCCCCTTTTGGGAGTGTTGTTTAATTTTTTATTGTTACATTGTTTACATGCTGAAAACCCTTTGTCTCATGTTGTCTTCTACATTGTGGCAGGTCATTTTATGTTGCTTTATATAAGCCCTTGTGACTAATAAAAGAATTAATTATTATTAGTTATTATTAAGGTGGCAAGCTGGCAGAATTATTAGCACACCGGGCAAAATCCTTAGCAGCATTTCTTTCATCCTTACATTCTGAGTAAGACAAACACTGGAGTTGATGTAATCAACTAGTCCCCTACCCCAAAATTTCAGGCCTTGTGCCTATAGTAGAAATTTAAGAGAAAAAAAAACAATAAATCCTCATATAAGCATTATGTTTCAAATTTACAGAGAAGAGGAAATTGGTTTTAAAGTTTTAAGATAAGAGTATACTTAATTAAACAGATACCATCATAATATAGTATTTTATTAGTCCAGGAGGAATGAAATACAAATTCAACTAGCAGGCAGAGGTGTGGCTATGTGGTAAGAAGCTTGCTACCCAACCACATGGTTCTGGGTCGAGTCCCACTGCATGGCACTTTGGGCAATTGTCTTCTACTATATAGCCTTGAGCCGACCAAAGCCTTGTGAGTGGATTTGGTTGATGGAAACTGAAACAAGCCACGCGCGCGCGTGTGTGTGTGTGTGTGTGTGTGCGTGCGTGTGCGCACGCGTGCATCCAACAACTGTTTGACAACTGGTGTTGGTGTGTCGACGTCCCCACAACTTGGTAATTCAGCAAAAGAAACCGATAGAATAAGTACCAGGTTTGACAGAAAAACAAATTAAGTACTAAGGTCGAATAGTGCAACTAAAAATTCAAGGTGGTGCCCCAGCATGGCTGCAAGTTAATGACTGAAACAAGTAAAAGATAACAGATAAGATATGAACTTGAAAATGATTACCACACTGCATTCAAGCACATCAGACCTGTTTCCATCATTAAAAGACTTTAATAATATTTTCAGAGAAACTCCTTAGTCTACACCTTCTGAGTTCAAATTCCATTTAGGCCTGTGTTTTTTTCCTTCAGGACTGCTGATAAAATAAGCACCAGCAACACTGGAGTCATTCCAATCAATTCTACATTTCTATAAATACTGGTTTAGTGCTGAATCAAGAGTAATACTTCAACACTCCCCAACAAACAGTTGAGCAAAACAGAATTTTAGACACAAATGAACCTTTTTTTCTTCTTTTTTCTTACACAACATCAATTAAATTATGTCCTTAGTTATATAGAGTAATACTTTACTAGATCTAAAGAAAATTTGATACCAAAATCTTATATGTTTAACACATAAGCACACTTATAACACTTCACAATAAATGAAGCACTCTATCTTTATTAATATGAATCAAGCAGGACTAAGAAAAACTTATCTGCTATCATCTCAAACAGCCTGTCATTCAAAAATTATATTTAACTACACCATACTAAGTCTTCCTGTTGTTCAAGCAACTTATCTGCCTCAAATGATGATGATGATGATGACGGTGGTGGTGGTGTGCATCAATTTCATCAAGCTAATTTTTCCCTTTAGATTTTTACTTTATGAAGTCACATTTTAACACTTTATCTATGGTTTTGATGGATCTACAAAAAAAATCTACACTATCTCCAACAAAGATGCCAGTAGTACCATGGCAAACTTCAATTCCCTATCAAGAAATCTGAGATGGGATCTAATTTTTAGTCTGACAGGCAGAGAAACATACAATGCCAATTCTGAACTCATGAGCAAAGACCTATGGACTAGAACAATAGTTTAAAACCCAGCCAGACATCAACTTAAATCCTGTGTACCTGTATCTGTGTCTTAAACTTCCACTAACACATTCAAGCTGCCTGAGCCGCGACACATTCAAGCTGCCTGAGCCGCGACACATTCAAGCTGCCTGAGCCGCGACACATTCAAGCTGCCTGAGCCGCGACACATTCAAGCTGCCTGAGCCGCGACACATTCAAGCTGTTTGAGCCGCGACACATTCAAGCTGCCTGAGCCGCGACACATTCAAGCTGCCTGAGCCGCGACACATTCAAGCTGTTTGAACCGCGACACATTCAAGCTGTTTGAACAGCGACACATTCAAGCTGTTTGAACAGCGACACATTCAAGCTGTTTGAACAGCGACACATTCAAGCTGTTTGAACAGCGACACATTCAAGCTGTTTGAACAGCGACACATTCAAGTTGTTTGAGTCGTGACATATTCAATCTGTTTGAGTCATAACACATTCAGTTGTTAGAATCATTACAAAGTCATCCTACCAACCAAAAGAACAATGATCTGTTTCCTGACTCTTGCTCAACTGTATCCATAGCAAAGACACTTAACTATTAATGATTTAGTTTACCTTGATATAAGATATATTACGTAGGAACAATTCACCTTGAAGGAATTACAGGTGATGGTCGTCATTTTGCCCCAAATCAGATACTCAAACAGATCTATGATCAAAAAAGTGTTCTGGTTGTGTTTATCCCATTTGGGAGGGGTTCCCTCTCCCCAGGACTACTGTATCAAGGATTACACCATTTAATCAGTCCTTCCCTGTTTCAAGATGGTAGGGTACAATTTGAAGGAAATTTGTCAACTATTTCTAGCAGGTAAGCATAGTGGCTCCGTTATTGGAAATGCAGATCACTATTATAGGTAATATGATCATTGAACATCTGACAAACATTTGCTTGTAGTAAAGAATTTAAATCAACCCATAGGCAAAAAAATGTTTTAAAATAACACCAGTGTGCATACATACAATGAGTATACAAATGCAAAAAAGTATAAATCTGTAATATTTTGTCTCGGAGAAACATCTTAAAAAGACTGAAGAGTCAAAAACACAGGGCCTCACTCAGGATGCCAGTGAATCAGCAGACTCGATTCGTTCTCTTCAATGATAAATAACTGGACTTTCTGATCCAAGTTGAAAAATGCTTGTTCCAATGTAGAAATTGGTGAACAAAACATTCACTGATTTGTGTGCTTGTGATTCAATGGTCACATGACTAGAGTAAGTATTGTCTGATACATTTGGCAGATTATCTTTTCAGTAAGATCATCTTTTAAGCAAGATTATGTACTACAATTTTTTGTATAAACCACTTGATTAATATACTGTTATCTCAACAAGTTAATGAGGGAGACCTTACATGGTTGTTTAACCTGTCCAATGTTCCTCAAATCAGGTTCTATTGTCTTAAAAAGAAATACATTGAATAATTAAGTCCTAGATATACTGTTCTTAAGAACAAGAAGGGATGGTCATAGCTGGAAAGCCTTTGATTGCAGTTCTTTTTGATCATATGTAACTTAGGCTTAACAATTGGTGCCTTTCAGAAGCAACTTTTACAACTGCTTGTGCCATACTTGCAAGGGCTTCAAAGTATACATATTATTGCCAAAAACAAATCTTACATTCTAACTTTCAGAAATAAATAAATAAATAAATAAATAATTTACTGCTACTGTGTTCAGAAATAAATAAATATAATTTACTGCTACTGTGTTCTTGACAAGACACTTTATTTCCTATTGCTCCAGTTCCCTCAGATGTAGAAACAAATTGCAATGTTACTGATGCCAAGCTGTATTGGCATTTGCCTTTTCCTTGGATAACATTGGTGGTATGGAGAGGGGAGGCTGGTATGCATCAGCAACTGTTAGTCTCCCATAAACAACCTTGCCTGGAATTGTACATTGGAGGGGAACTTTCTAGGTGAAATCCCATGGCCATTCATGACAGAAAGGGGGAGGGTCTATTTTTATTACTGCTACTATTTCGAACATAGAACACAATAGCATAATCAAGATTATCATAGTTTGTTTAGTGTTCATTTTCTTTAATTTTCTGTATCAGTTAAAATTAGTTTTATCCATACATTAAAGAACACCAACCAAATGAATTACAACAGAAACAAACTAGTTGCTTCTCCAAGTACTGCAATATCCAAAAACAATATAAAGAATATCTTACATTTCCCAGACTCCTAAATGTATGTGTACTCGTTTAAAGTTCATACCCCTAACATACAGAGACTAGCCACAAAAAGGTCATACCTAATAAAGAATTAACATGTCTAAAGATAAAAACCTGTGCTATTAAGAACCGTAGTCTGAGCCACAGCCAGCAGATAATTGAGATTATACCTATACAATATAAGAGATGGTACATTAAAACTTGTTTCAGCATAGTATAAATTAGATTTTTTTTTTTTTACAAGTAAAACAATGAAAATATACAAATAAAAAAGGAGAGTGGAAACGCTGTACCAAATCAAGCTATTACTAGTATAAATACTCAAAGTGAACAATACAGATGTCAACATTTTAGAACAAAATCACAAAGGATTAAAAGCATACATTTAACAGATGTATGCTTTAATTTCCATTAAATCAAATATATCTAACATAGAAATACAGTAAAGTTCGCTCACCTGGGTAGATTCATATAACATATACAATCAACATCACCAACTTCCCCGTCAATACAGTCTAAGCACATAACTGAAGTGTATTTCAGCTTTAAGAAAAATGATTTTGCCTTCTTTTTTTGCATTATATGCAGACTGTCACTTAAAACAGTAGCTTCAAACATTCAATATAGAGAAAGTCACTAAAATAAGAGAGTGAGCTAATGATTCTCAAACACATAAAAAATAAAAAAAAATTAATAAGCAAGTAATCCATAATCTAGTTTAAAATCAACAATTATCTACACTAAGTATATTCATACTCAAATAGTAGACAGTGATTAACAATAAGAACAGGATTTTAGCTCACTGATAAAATGTACAACCACCATAAATAGTGAGTGAAAAAAGAGGAAAATACATGTCTGTAGATGCGCATCAACTTAGCATTAACAAAAAGATTACAATAATAATTTGAGCAAAAGTAAATAATTTAAAACACTGAATTCAATCTATATATATATATGTATATATATATATATATATATATATATATATATATATATATGTGCTTGTGTCTTCAAAACACAAAAACACTACATCAAGAACACCTAAGAAATCTGCAGACACATCTAATAAAATTTCTATAGTGACAGATTTTGACCAGTGACAGGTTTGAGGGGTGAGGGATGTCGATAAAATTATTATCTTTGATACTTAGTAAAATCTCTTATGCTGTGATTGAGCTAACTGCAACAAATTTAAGCTCAGTTTTGAAACCACAGAGCTTGTATTACAAATGAAATATGAGCTGTGTTATGTGTACTTTAACAGCAACTACTAAAAAAGAGACTGATGCAAAAAGCGTCCATCTAATGATTGCGCAACATAATAGAATAAAATTATTGAAGCTAAACATCAAACATCTAGCAGCTAACATTTCAGAAAAGTTACCATTAGTAACAGGTTTTACAAATACTCCTCAGAGTATGAGGCAATAAATACTAAAGAAAAAAAAAGAAAAAGAAAACATTTTCCAGCAATTATGTAAATGAAATTTAAGAAAAGAGGTAAAAAAAAAAAATTAGAATTATGAAAGCTACAAAAACAAAAAAAAACTAAGAAATTAGTAGAGCATCTCAGAATTCATATTCTTGTGACAACAGATGTGACATGACAGTTATATTTTACACCACTCTTTCGTGAAATACAATTTAGTTACTGAAGCTAAATAATAAGAATTGGCAATGGGAAGGATGGGATTAATGAAATGAAACAATGGTAATAATTAAACAAACCTAATTCTTGGAACAACCTTAATGAAAAGGAGAGACTATGAGAAAGAGAGAGAGAAAGAGAAGAGTGGGAGGCTGAGACAGACTATCTTTGTGATTGAGGCAGACATATTTCCTTTAGTAATTTTTGCCTGTACATCATGAATTTATCAATATGGTCTGTTGTACACTAGCTATTCTGCACAGCCCTTAAGTAAAGCCTGAGTCTGAATTCAGTGGCAGAGAGAAACTAAACCACTGAAGGATTTGGTTCTTTACAAAAAAAAACTGTAAAAGTAAAACACCATAACAAATAAATACACATAGCCAATAACAAATGTCTATTTTTCTCTTTGTAATTTATAACTCTAAACAATACTGGGCAACACAATTCTTCAGAGAGAAAACACAAGATATCCTTAAAGTCAGTTTCGACCAAAGACGAATATAGTTAGAGTAACCAAACTCTGAACAGTAACATTAACTCAACAAATATAGCAAATTCATCATCCTTTTGATATTTTTCATTACCATCATTATCATAATAGTTTCTAAAATAAAATAGCTTATTTTTATAATGCAAAATACAATTTTTTTCTTAAAGAAAATTCAATAAAATTTTAACACATTTTCAAATGTTTATGCTTTTGCAGATATGGTTTTCATTTGTTACAAAATTACAGCTCTAAAATCCAATATGGCTAGTTCTTTGGCTGACTGCAAAAACAGGAATTGTACTGGGTGTGGCAGTAAAAACAGAATCTATATAAACAGTTGTCAGGAGCAACCAAAGAAAGGTGAAGGGCAGAAACATATTTTAAAATTAAGACAAGTCAACAATTTCGTTAAAGAAGTCATTGTTGCTTTCTAAACAAAATAAATAAGTAGAACAGGTAATTTCTTAAGTTCTTTCCCCACAGCAACACAAGATAACATCTAAACATCTTGTACATTATACTACACCTTGTTCTGTCCTCATATTTACAGACAAACACACACTTACTCACTATGTAAAACAAAGAACACTGTAAAACAGTTTAGTATATAACTCCATACAAAATTTCAGATTTTGTTACCCCCACCTCACCTAATTTTCTTAGCTGTTTCTTTATCCATTATAAAAACATAATAATTACAATAAACAAAGAACCAACAAGATGCCCAGTCATTAAATAGACAGACTGTTTAAGATTTAATTCCTGACTTTGTTTACTCCTTCAGTTAACTATCAATTTTGAAAAATTAATTTATGCAGAAGTTTCCAAGCACCATGTAGCCCAAAATTTCATAAAGCACGCTATAAATTCATTTCCAGTTTTCCCTTATAATTCTCAATAAAAAGCATTATTTAGAAAAGCAATTTACACACCAAGTTAAGAATAATACACAAAATTCAATGCCATAAATATTTACATGCTTATTTAAACTACAATTAACATTTTAGTTTTACATAAATACGATTCTGACTATGTAATACTAACTTGGCTTTTTAAAGCTCAATAGTCATTTAACAACAAACAACCTCATAAAACATATTTACTAACTACTTCAACCTTCATCGCTTTTTAGTCTCTGCTTCCTTTCTGTTCTTTCAATTAAGAATATCTTATATCTATATAATGCACATGTATGTACGGGTGCATTTACTCATACTTGTGTTTCGCTGTGTGTGTGTGTGTGTGTACACATGCATGTGAATGGACAGACCCATTTAACAAAATTATGTATATGCAAACATGTTCTTTCCCAATACACTATGTGTGTACCGGAATGGGTGTATGTATATAAATTTATATATATCCTTTGTTACTATAAATATATGTAGAATCAGATTTACTACTACTAGAAAAATTCGGTCACTCTAAATTAAGAGTATTGAATGAGAGTCTTTGTAAACAAATACCCTTCTCTAGGCACAGTGGTTGTCTCTGGCTTCCTCTACTTAACCTGCCTCCTTTAAACTCCACTTTTACACTTTACTTAGCTTGGGGTATTACTTCTGTTTACCTTTACTTTCTAATTTCTGAGCTTCATCCCTTTTCATTCACCTTAAATCTCACACTTTTGATCCTCTAACATCACTTCACTCAACCTAATGCCATCAATTCCATTACCTCAAAAGTGATGAAAACTATAGTAAATGGCCACTTCCTTTCTCACCTGTAATTTTTTTCCCCCTCCTAAGTAACCACTAGTATCACATCTTACAGCCAGTTTTTCTTAAGATTCAATGAAAACAATGGTATTGTAAATTTCAACGAATGTAAAGACTTCAATCATGTCTGGCATAAACAGCCTTTGAAGCCAAGTTGCCAGCCGACTTCCTCTCAGCTCTTAGTTCAGAGGCTTATAATCAGACACACAGCATATATTAGTGGGGTTCTTTCTGTGTCTCGTATCCTATCATCTCTATTGTACCTCAAGATTCAGCTTTGTATCCAACACACTTCTTTCTGTATACACATGACCTTATCACAGCCACACCAAAAGAACTCCTATAGAAATGAAGCTACTCTTCTTTCATTCCCCAGTAACAATTGTCAAAATGCAATCAAGAAAATATCTGAAACACTACACCTTCCATACACATCAACAAAACAATTAAAACCTTCACAAACTTTGCAAATGTTATACCTCACAATATCTTACACCATTTTGTGGCAACCACACAATTATAACAGAGCCAAAATTGTATTTAAAAGGCTAGGCTTCTGTCTGATGATCATAAAATACCTCAACATCAAATAGCTGCTGACCCACCTAAGAATATTGTTTATGTATTTAAGATCGAGGAAGTTCACATATTTACACGTTTCAGATCACATCTAAAATAGGTCATGGGTGTGTGTGATTATCAAAAACATGTTATAACTAACTACTAACAATCCAACCTGTACACACTGTATTCCTAAAATTATTACAACAGCTACTAAACTAACAACTTATGTATCACCTTTGTTAAAATCCAACCAATTATCCCATCTCACTCTCTTCCAACCATTATCACTACTATATCTCATTTCACATCATCATTTAACATCTGTTTTCCATGCTGGCAAGGGTTGAACAGTCTGACAGGAACTGGCAAACCAGAGCACTGCACAAAGCTCCACTGTCTGTTTTGACATGGTTTTCATGGCTGGATGCCCTTCTTAATGCCAACCACTTTACACAGTGGACTGGGTGCTTTTTACATAGCACCAGCACTGGTAAGGTCTGTTTTGGCATGGTTTTCACAACTGGATACCTTTCCTAATTCCAATCACTTCACAGAGTGGGTTGGGTGCTTTACATTTAACACCAGCACCAGCGAGATCTATTCTGGCATGATTTTCACAGCTGAATGGCCTTCTAATGCCAACCATTTAGAAGAGTGGATTAGGTACTTTTCACATGGCACCAGTACAGTCTGTTTTGGCATGGTTTTTTTTTTTATTTCTACAGCAAGATGCTCTTCCTAATGCCAACCAATTTTCAGAGTGGACCGGATGCTTTTTACATGGCACAAGCACCAGCGAGGTCTGTTTTGGCATGGTTTTCATGACTAGATGGCCTTCCTAACACCAACCATTTAGTAGACTGAGTGCTTTTCATGTGATACCAGCACTGGAACAGTCTATTTTGGCATGGGTTTTATTTTTACGGTTGGATGCTCTTCCTAATACCAACCACTTTACAGAGTGGAGTGGGTGCATTTTACATGGCACCAGAACCTGCGAATCCACATCTATATTAAACACTTAACCTTTCCTTCCCATAGCTACATCTAAAACTTCTTCTAAACCACACCTTACCTATAAGTATCAATTAACAGAAGTTCGAGACAAATATCATCGATACTGAACTCACCATCTTCTGAAGACTTGCAAAAAGCATGGTGTTCAGAGGTTGGGGAGTTCTTTTTTCACCAAAATCTGATTATACCGATGATGATAAGTGCCCTATCTTAATATATAATAGTATATATTTACCTATATATACTATTATGTATTTTCCTCCATTGAAAAATGTTTGATACATTTTCAATCACCAGTTTTGAAATGGAACTATACTGTTCATGCAAGCTTATGGAAGGGTTATCTAAATAAAGTGAAGAAAAGCTCGTGTAAATAGAGGTTTGGACAAACAGAACAAACAATGTGTTTTCCTCAAAGTGTACTATGTCCCGTTTGCTAAATATTCTTCAAAGTCTTGAAAATGACTCCAAACATGAATAGTAGTTCATTTATTTTTCCATGCAGGCATATATTGGACAAGACTTTTGGAGGCAATATTCTAGAGCTAGAAACTTTTCCTGGTGCCAACTCATATTTGTTTTCCAGAGCAAGTCCTTTAATCCACTGGTCTTTACACATCAAACCAGTGAGGTGCAGGATATATTGTACATGTGGGATATAAACATCAGTGCTGCACAAGCACACACACACACACACACACACACACACACACACACACACACACACACACACACACACACACACACACCACACACACCCCAGGCATTCATATGATTTTCAATTATCAAATTTCACTCCCAAGGCTATAAAAGACACCTGTCCAAAGTGCCATGCAGTCGGGTTGAACCCAATACTATAATGAAAAAGTAAGCTTCTTATCCACACAGCTATGATTGCATCTAACAATAATTCAGCTGAAAGAAAATATTAACTATTTGTAAATTACTGAGAACCAAATTAACACTCCCCCTCCTCCTCTACCACCACCACTCCATCCTGTCAAAAGAATAAGGTATTAATACATACAGATTCTTGTACTGATAAGCTATCAGATATGCAAAACTATCAAGAATAATGCTCTGCTTCATCCTAGGATTTCATAAGTTACTGTTTTAATAGAATTTTCCACACTAGCTCTCATCCAGGTTCTTCTAATAATACTATCTCCAGTCAATCTTATTGGTTAACTTTTTACTAACAACAGTGCATTTCATAAATTTAAAAATAATTACTTCAGAAGCATTACTTTGAAAAATAAAATGCACCAGTTGTCAAGATAAAATAAGAGTGATATAAGAAAATTGGTATAATGTTGAGGAAAAAAAATAATAGTACTAAAATAAATTTTTATTTAAATCACTAACACTTTGCAACTCATTTTTTACATCATAACAATGAAAATCAAACAAATGAACTTGCTCATATCAAGATCTTCAAAGATAGAAGCAAACTATTATAACAAAGCAAATTACAAGCCAACAAGGAAGCCTGTAAGTGGTCAATCAATCTGCTTACAAACAACAGTCAAATCTTCCTCAAATCACACCCTAAAGTCTTTAAAAAACAGTTAAGGACACATTAGATACTGTAACCTTAACTACCCAAAAGAGACAAGATGGTTACAGATTGGGATGCCTATGATCAAAGGGTTTATACCCCAGCCATACTCAAAATTGTCAATGCATGAAATAAACTACCTGTATCCATTGTTAGCTGCCAAGATATTCCTTCAAAAATTCCATTATTTAACTTTTAACATGGCATGTATGGGGCTCTGAATAGATATAGTACCTCTGGTGTCTGGCCACTGCACCATGTTGGGGATGTTTAGGTGGACAAGGATCACTGGTCCTCATTCAACTCCTAATCTCTCCCCTGATGGCTCTTAGGCACCCCCACTTCAGTTGCTGAGCTAAACCAAGTGAGGGGATGGTGGGTAACATTGCACCAATAAATGAAAGACTCCAGGTAAGGTTTCCCAAAGAGTCATCAGTTAGTTCAGAGAAACTTGCTCAGGTCAACAGCCAAGTGTTCAAGGCAAGTGCATCTCAGAAGCACACAGTTGTGGCTAACAGCAGCTTGGAAAGGAATGGGCATCGCCAGACTAACCTGACCATGTTTGTCCTGTTGTCAACTGGTTTGTCATGATGAAGATAAACAAACCAGGATTCATACCAAATTGGTCATTGCCCAGGATATAGAAGACAGAGAGAAATGGCAAAATCTGGTTACAAGGTCATCAATAAATGCCCCATTGACCACAAGGTCAAGGGGGGAAGATGATGGGAAGGAGGAGATGGATGGGGTAGAGAGGGGGTGGGAGATGGATGGGGTAGAGAAGGGGTGGGAGATGGATGGGGTAGAGAGGGGGTGGGAGATGGAATTGACACTTTTTTAATTTCGCAGTGAAATGAATTTTTTTAAAATCCTTAAAAGAAAGTTCAAATGAAGCCAAGATGGCTGAATGAGAAAATGCTTCCATAAATCATACTCATGAAATAATAACTTCTTAGCCCTTTTGATATCAACCTGCCTCAGACCCTCCCTGATTCTAAGATATAAACTTCCTTTAGCTTCATAATGATCAAACTATTTTACTAAATTCATCATTTTCAGAATTAATTAAAACAAAAACAATAAATTCCAACAGAAATGGACAGAGAAGTGTAGATGGAAACTGGCTTCCAGTGGAAACTGGCTTCCAGTGGAAACTGGCTTCCAGTGGAAACCAGTTTCCATCTACCAAATTCCACTCATGTGGCACTGTTTAATTTGAAGTTACAGTAAAAGACAATTGCTCAAGCTGCTGTGCAGCAGGATTAAACTCAGATCCAATGCGACTGTGAAACAACTTCTTTGACCACACAGCTGTGTGTGTGTGTACATGACAAGGTTAGAGACTTAATAGATAGAATGGTAAGTAGTAGGTAGAGAAGCAGATAGAATAGGAAAGAGACAGATGGAGATAAATATAGATAGCTCTAAGAGATTTATATCTACCTATATATCTACACACACTGAGTAAATTTGTATATTTGCTAAATTAAATTTCAATCTAAAAATAACTCTACAAGAAAGAAGCAATAAATTTGGTTGTAAAATGTATACATGATTAACTGGCCTCAATTCTAGGCCAATATTTATTCTATCAACGATGAAAGGCAAAATTTGAACTCTGATTGTGAAAAAAGAAAATGAATAAATAATAAATACCATAACACATTTTATCTGACACTTCAATTCTACTAATCCATTTCCATAAGTGATGTGCGAACCATTTATTTAAATGATTCTTACTTTTATTTTGAAAATATGTCATTGCATACTTTTAATAAGAGATGCAGCTCTTGTAACTATTTCATTTTAGAATTTTGAGAAGTTCAATGGAAGAAGCATGTTTTCCTTTTGCATTAAATCCTTGGCAAAAGACTTTGCAATCTAAATGCAAATTGTGTTACAGAATATTTTGAGAAGTTGTTCTTGGCATTCTGAATGACTTCTAATAAAATGTCTTAAAAAATGAGAAAAAGGACATAAATACAGAAGGAAATATATTTGCCAGTCCAAGAAGGACATCCAGGAAATGAAAAACAGTCGATTATTCGTGCGTGCGTGTGCGTGTGCGTGTGTGTGTGTGTGTGTACATATATACACATATCATCATCATCATCATCGTTTAACGTCCGCCTTCCATGCTAGCATGGGTTGGACGATTTGACTGAGGACTGGTGAAACCGGATGGCAACACCAGGCTCCAATCTAATTTGGCAGAGTTTCTACAGCTGGATGCCCTTCCTAACGCCAACCACTCAGAGAGTGTAGTGGGTGCTTTTACGTGTCACCCGCACGAAAACGGCCACGCTCGAAATGGTGTCTTTTATGTGCCACCCGCACAAGAGCCAGTCCAGGGGCACCGGCAATGATCTTGCTCATATATAGATAGATAATATAGACATGTACATGATGGACTCTCCTGTTGAAGACCAAGTATGAGCATTCAGCTTTTGCCAAATAAGCTGCACAAATGATTTGTTTATACTGATCAAATGTTCATGCTACACATTAGCTCACTCCCTCCATCAAATTGACTTTGCATGAACAGGTGCACAGTGTACCACATGTCAGGTGTCAAAGTGATTGCCGAGCAATACAAGATGAAGTGTTTTGCTCAAGAACACATTGCATTACCCAGTCTAGGAACTGAAACCACAATCTCGCGATCATGAGTGCAACAACCTTAACCACTAAACCATGCACCCTCACAATAAAATGAAGGAGAATCCAAAGTGGAATTGGTGGTCTGCAATGGTAATACTGGTGTGATTTTGTAAAATCAACAAAGAGAACACTGATCTTGCCATGGGGAGTGGAAAATCTATTTCAGACAGAGCTTTTCTCCAGGAAGAAGTTGACAGGAGTGAAATTAAAAACAGACAATAGATGTTTACGTCTTCTAAGTTAGAAAAAATGATAAGGAACATAAGACCACAGGAGCTTCATGTGTGGACAGGGCGTGGCAGGAGAGAGAGACTGAGAGAGGTAGATGGAAAAAGGAATGAAATGAGAACTGGGCTAAAGCAAAAGCGAGGTGAGAGAGCAGTTGAAGGTTGGGAAAGGGGTTACTAAATGAAGAGAAGGTGTAGGAGAACAAGAAAAAAACATTAATTTAAACCTGTCAGTGACAAGGTGCTAAATTCAAATATGAAACATTTCTGCAATATTCAGAGGATATGTAAAGAAACATGCAGTCACACACACACAGCATGAAAGACAAGTGTTAAATTATGATCATGACACACACATACAGAGAGAGACTTCTTTCAGTTCCCTTCTATCAAATCTACTCGCACGGTTTTGGTCAGCCCAGAGTTCTAGTAGAAAACACTTGCCCAAGATGCAGTATAGTGCAACTGAACACAAAACCATATGGTCTAGTGTATGCTTTGGTATAGTTTCCACAACTAGAGGACCTTCTGCCAATCAATCACTTTACAGCATTTATTGGGCACTTTTTCATGGCACCAACATCAGTGAAGTCTCCGTCCAGCTTGCAAGACTAAACTAAACCCCTTCAATTGACTGGGGTTACAGTAAAGAGCAAGACAGCTTATGTCAGCTACATTATATGATTCACTAGAAATTGTTTAAATTGGAAAAATTTTTTAATATTTGCTAGTTAAATAGATTTTTTAGAGCAACATAGATTAAAAATAATGTTTATTTTCCTGGTTTAATATTTTTACTGTCACTGATCTCTGTCACTCCAGTCTTGCAACTAACACCTATTCAACACCAATGTTTTATTCCTTCTTGGACATTTATATTGCATTTCTGTCACCAAATTCCAATGGGATATCATACGCAAAATCATTATTTTAAAAACTTATGAAAAATCTTTTCTTTTGCAAAAGAAATTGCAATCAAAATAATGACAAATATTAATCATTTAACAATGACTAATATTTATTTAATGAAGGTAATTAACATATTGATAAATGAAACAGAATAATCATATAAGCTTCCTTCTGAATACAAATTTTGAAGCATTGCCATGTTTACAAGTGGTCAGAAAGTTAGTCTAATTATCTTTTAACAATAGAAAGGCCTTTCTTCTGCTTCCAGTTTTAACCAAACGGAATTATGGAACAACCAACAAGTATCAACTGTGACTGCTTGATTGCTAGCCAACATAAGATCTCCTTAACAGCTAATACAACACAGAACAAAAACTAGTTCTTATCTTCCATGTCAACAGCTAAAGACAGCAGTACTTTTCTGTAGATAACAGCATTGGCATTTAATAAAAATAAATCTAAATGCTGCAAAACAAGTGAAGCAGAAATGCCAACAGCCTACAGACAGACTACTTTAGCTATTTCCACCCCAACCTCTAACACATGAGCAAAGTAGACATTCAGTTGGTAATGTCCTCCTATCTAATAATTAATGGAGGATTTATTAAATGGACTGATATGTTTCTATCAAGAGCTAATACTTGGCAAAAATGGGAAGAACAAAGGATACTAACCTAAATCTCTTGATAAACCAACCTGCCTGAGATTGACTGTCATTCTCATGAATATAAAAATTCCTCATTCTAAAGTATTCATATTTCAATTAAAATTCCAATAATTTTATGTAACAACCTTTTTTGTCCAAACACCAGATTAATAATGAAAAAGTTATTTCTTAAATCATTCCAAATTTTGGGATTTTCAAATTTTATTGAACTATGAGAACAATATATTTCATTAGAAATATGGCCACACAAGGGTTAATTAAGTTAGAACTAATTTAGAATATCCCAAAGATATAGAGAAAAGCAATATCAAGCTAACTGAAATTATAATTCAACATCTTGTGTGTAAATAATCCTTTCTACTATAAGCACAAGGCCTGAAACTTTTGGGGAGGGAGCTAGTCGATTACAGCAACCCCAGTGCGTAATTAGTACTTATTTCATCAACCCTGGAAGGATGAAAGGCAAATCAACCTTGGTGGAATTTGAACTCAAAACAAAGACAGAGACGAAATGCTGCTAAGCACTTTGCCCAACATGCTAACGATTCTGCCAAATGCACAAACACACATAAATTTGACTGAATAATATATATAGGCCCAATTTCTTTAAACAGAAAATCTAAAATCAGCATATCCTAACACTTTAATGCTCATACCAACATCGTAAGACATCACACAAACCACATTTGCTGTGTCTTGACAACATCATTATTTAATGTCCATGTTCTGCAGTTTAGACAATGCAACAGAATCCAACAAGCCTGAAGGTGTTGGTCTCCTGTGTCTGTTTCGGCAAGGTTTTTACACCTGGTTGCCCTTCTTAATGCCAGCCACATCACAGAGTGCATTGAATGTCTTTTTTGTAGAACCAGCACTCGTGAGGTCACTAAGTAACTTGACAGACAAAACTCCTTCACAGAGTGGGGATGCAGTATTGAGGAAGGTGGCTTTGCACTAGATGCAGAGGAGCTGAAGTAGGAAGGAGAAACATTACGCAATGTCACTTAACACTAAAACAATGATGTTAAGTACATGCTAAAGCTGGAAGTTAATAATTCCAGAAGTTCTCACAAGTTGGAAATACACATGCACTAATAAAGAAATGTAGTGTGAGAAACTAAGTCAAAAGTTCAGTGATATTTAATGCAGTAAACTAGGTGACATATCAGTTTCAATTAGTGTTCCATTGTACTAGAATAGTTACTACAAAGATCTTAATCCATAGCAACCCAAATGGAGGATGCACATTATTATAGCACATTTGAGATGTAAATAGTCCAAAAGCTTGATCAATACTCAGAACAGTAAATTAATGGAATTGATAGTTATGTCTCATTACATTCTATTCCATCAGAGCTGGCTGTCTCTTTCATCACCACAGGGTTGTATAGTTATACAAAAAATTTACCCAAAATACCTAAAATGCTAAGAAACTCATTGACAATCCAAAATTGATTAAAAATTATATATACATATATATCTTCAGGTACTATGAACACCGTTGTCAGCATATAGAAACCAACACCATCCATAATCTTGTAAAGTAATTTCAACTTGTTTTTGTGTTTTTTCAGCCAAGTCTAAACAGACATTTTTTTATACAAACATTACATAAAAGTTTTGTATACTTTATACAGATCCCCAGTAATGTATCAACTAACATTGATTAATGGTTAGTTAGTTCAGGTTGGAAGCAGAGAAGGTAGGTAGAACATTAACATAAAATAAGAGAGTGTAAATGCTTTAAGATATCTTAATGGTGGCCAGCTTCCACACAGCACAAGTTAATGCTTAAGCAAGTCAACAAATAGTTGAGCAAAACAGAATCTCAGACAAATGGATTCTTTTTTTTCTTTCTTCCCACACAAATAACATCAAATTATCTTCATTATAATGAGTGATACTTTACCAGATCTAACAAAAATTTGAAACCAAAATTTAATATTTAACATGTAAACACACTTATAACACTTCACAACAAATGAAGTGCCCTATCTACATTAATATGAATTAAGCAGGACTAAGTAAAACTATCTGCTATCAACCCATACAGCCTATCATTCAAAAATTATATTTAACTTTATCATACTAAGTTTTCCTGCCATTCTAGCAACTTATCTGCCTCAAATAATATTTAATTAGGTGAGCATCAATAGATTTCATCAAGCTAATTCTTCCCTTTAGATATTTACTTAATAAAATTTGTTTTAACACTTTACCTATGGTTTTGATGAATCTACAAAAAATTTTGGCTACCCTAGCTCTATGCAGTTATCCAACATGCAAGAAATAGTAACCATATCTCAAAGAACCAGGATACATTACGGCAATTAAAAAGAAAAACAGGCTTGTTACACTTGGAATGTCATTGGTCATAAGTCTGTCCAATGAGGGCTGATTTAAGACTAACAACAAATGCTTATACAATAAATCCAAATTGAAGCCATGTATTAATATACAAATAAATATAGTACTTAATCTGAATGACAGAAAAGAAAGAAGTATGAAACTTCTACATTGAGGGATTTCAGAACAAATAATAAGAATGGAATCAGTCCATCTATTGTTATAGATGGACTGCTAGTTATAAGGACCTTACAGAAAGTGGAATATATAGCAATTCAGTACAAAAGCTAGGAATGCTTTAGGACTTTTGTGTTACTGTGAACATCAAGGATAGTAATTTATACTAAATTGCTTAGCTAATGAGATGTACAGGAAAATGTTATTCTTAAACTAAAACTAAGTGTACCAGATGATGCACTAGAAAAGCAATCATGAAACAAAGATTATGAAATGTAAAAGTAGTAAAATTATGTTACTGATATTAGAGCTGCAAGCAGTGTTTGAGATGAGATAAGTTCAAGGAATTGATATATCTAACATGAAGGAAAGGTTTCTCCCTCAGACAAAAGATAAATTAAATGTGAAAGAAATGCGATGCTTATATAGCAGTGAAACGTGGAAGTAGAGACTCTAAAATAACCAAAGAGAAACAAAATAATTATTTTGTTGGGTGTGCTGCTAACTTAAAAAGAAGGTTCAGCACAAAAACAAAAATTGAAAAGGCAAATGGATATCAAGCCCAAGCCTATGAGAAAGTTGAGTATACTATTGTTGTAAATGAATAAGATAAATGAATATTGAAAGCAGGATAAATAAAAGAAGAATGGCTTGGTAATAGGTAATCTTCAGTAAAAATAAAAATTAAAAGTAGAGAGGATAGTGGGCAAAATAATCAGATCAAAACTGATAATATTGAAACATGGTCGAGATACATAAATGGATGTTGTATTCTGTCCATGCCAGTAAAGCAAAAATGTTAAAAAGATAATAGGGTTTGTTGTTCATGCACTTACACTTAACAAATAGTTAAAAAATGCCAAAAAAATTGACAAACTGCCAACATTCTAGTAGCGTCAACTTCCCATTTTGTCAGTAATGATTTATAAACTAAACGGTAGTGCTGAACAATAAAAATGTCTATTTTCTACTCCTTAGCTTGCTAAAACAAATTTCAAACTTTAAACCATCAAAATAATGAGTTCACCAGTTAATATTTGATTTTTTATAAAATGCACAACATTGAGTGTTCTTCGTGAAATGACAGAGACCAAAAGAAAGTAAACCGAATAAAATATGCTACATAATGGTTAATTGCTGTTGTAAAAAAATCATGAATCTATATTTTACTAGGATAAAAGTCAACTTTCTTAAAGAACGTGTTGATCTTCATATAGTTCTAGAAATTTTGTATCATATATATATATATATATATATATATATATATATATATATATATATACAAACCAAAACTCATTCAGTCAGAATTTTATCCTGGCATTAGTTAATTTCTTTTCAGTCAAAATCTATAATGATGATGATACATCTTACTAAGGCTGTATCCAAAAATCAAAGTCATTTTTAGACTTTCAGGTCAAGAAATCAAATGCTTCTGAGTTCCTGGTCATGAAATTGTCCAGTAACCATAACCTTACAAAATCCAATCCTATGTGAAATTTGGGCTCACCAGCATATACCAAACTTACAATAACATAAATCCCCTATTCTTTTCTTCATCCTCCCACAATCATAATAGAACAGGAAGTGATAGGGCTTAAAATCACGATTTTCTATTCAATAAGCTGATATCTAATTCAATTTAATTAGCCATTGCAAATTCTTCCTTTTAATCAATAATTCTATTTTATATATATATATATATATATATATATATGTGCGTGTGTGTGTGTGTGTGTGTGTGTGTGTGTGGCCGTTGCCAGTACCGCCTGACTGGCCTTCGTGCGGGTGACACATAAAAGCACCCACTACACTCTCTGAGTGGTTGGCGTTAGGAAGGGCATCCAGCTGTAGAAACTCTACCAAATCATGATGATGATATATATAAATTTACAAACCAGTTCAAGCTGAAAACAACCATCCCAAACAGCGAGCAAACTCACTCACAGCTACTGAAAACAGGAGTGACTTGGGAAAACTAATTATTAATTAAGTAAGCAGCAATATAAGCATTTATTTGGATATGAATTGATTCAGTCAAGTTTTAAAATTTATAAACATCCCATTTTGTCAAGATTACAAATAAAAAAAACATACACTAGCAAGAATTTATTGTATCTTTTCTTTAAAAAAAAAACATAATAGAAAAAAAAGACAAACACAAAAAAAAACTAAGAATGCAAACATGAGTAAATGTCGACCTTCAAATGAGATTAAATACCATGTTGCTATATCTTGTTAACTAAACATTAGTTGCTTGTTCCTTGTGAGTGAAAAGTCTTCACATGTAATAATTTTGAAAATGACTCATTGCATTAACCCTTATACAATCTCCACCAAACTTTGTATGAGTCAATATTAAGCAGCACCTGCAGCATCAACCAGTAAATACTACACATACATCATAGCCTTGGACAATCTAACTGACGCTAGGTAAACTTCACTGTGAAATACATTGAAAAATATTAGGAATATAATTTCCCAAAATAGTTTATGAGGACAATATTTTCAGGTTCAAAACAAAACAAAAATCTGTTTTTGTTATTGAACAGCAAAGAGACATTGGTTAACAGCTTCTCTATCACAAGCTAATGAAGAACCACACAGGTGCAGTTGCTTACCCTGTTAGAAACAGCAGCTAAATTTCCCTACAATCACATTGTCTTAAATAAGTGAAGGACACCTTAGATCATGCAGTGCAGTATACCCTAAAAAGAAGATGGGAATGGTTGTGATTGAAATGCTTATTGTGATCATAGGTTAGCTTGGTCAAGGCTGATTTGTACTAAAACATAACACCCTATCTATTGCCAGTAAATAATACTGTTCTTCTGGATTAGATCTCTCTTATTAAGAAGGTATAATAAAATCAAAGGATAACTAAAATTAGAATATGAAAAAAAATATAGCAATGTAAGACCTTCTAAACAGAGTAAGATTTGTTAATACATAGAATAAAACACAGAATATCAGAAAGGGAAATCAATGGAGCAAAACTAGTTTTTCTAACACAATATTGATCGATTTGCTAGATAATGCTAAACAGCTGTTTCTCTCTGAAATGAGAGGAAAATTCCAAATTCTAAAATAAATTCACAATAAAATACATTTTCCTGACATAGAATCATACAGAAAATAACTGAAAGTTGGAAATATTATATTCACTCAACAAACCACTGCCTATAAATGATTCATTTAAGCAGAAAAAAGGCTTCTGAGAGACACACCCAATTGAAATAAACCAAAACACATTTCAATCTTTATTTGCAATTTTGCTTTAGTTAAATGGTTATGCATCATTCCATTTTTTAGTGTTTAAAATGAAATTAGCGTTCAGGTTATATTAGCAACAACAATTTTTTTTTTTTTTTTTAAACTGATGAACTTCAGAATTTCTCTCAATTGTAGACTCATCCCTAGTTTATTAAAACATTTACATTTCATCTAAAAGGAGTTATTTCCCCCACCCTCTTTCTATTTATTTTACGTTTCCCACACTGAAGCAAAAATTCAGACATTCCTATAATTGATTGGAAAAAAGAATTTTCTGCTTTTCTGAACACCAATCAATATGACCCAAGAACAAGGAAATCCAGTTGACTGATTAACAAGTCAATCACTGTACTTTTTTTTTTTTTTGTTGTTTTGTTATGAAATTAATAAAGTATACTGCTACATGAGAATGTCATCGATAATGTTCATTAAATCTGTTTTAACTGGAGTGCAACCATATTGGGGGACCACCTTGAGTTTTAACAAAACAAATCAACCCCAGTACTTATTATATCAGTCCCTTTTGACAAACTGCTAAGCTACAAGAACACAAATAAACCAACACTAGTTGTCCAGCAATGCAGGAGAACAAACACAAAAACACACAAACACACACATTCTTTCTCGGAATTTGTTCTTAACCTACATAATCAACATTTTCTATTGAAAAAGGGTTTTTCAACCCAATGTTTACATGCTATTATTAATAACTTAATATGTATTTCAAGAACCAATTCCAAGAAAGAATTATTCCATGTTCTCTCAGAAGTTTATAAATTCTTATGATATCAACAACACACACATACACACACAAAATGGGTTTCCACACAATTTCTGTCAACCAAATTCACTCACAAGGCATTGGTTGACACAGGGCTACAGCAGGAGACACTTGCTCAAGGTGCTGTGCAATGGGCCTGAACTTGAAACTATGTGGTTGCAAAACAAGCTTGTTAACCACACAGCCATTCCCATGTCTATCATCATTCATTTAGCATCCATTTTCCATGTTGGCATGCATCAGATGGTTTGACTGGAGCTGGTTTGTACAGCCAGATGCCCTTCCTAAAACCAACCACACCACAACGTACTGGGTGCCTTTCACATGTCACCAGCACAGGTGCCTTTCATGTGTCACTGACACTGGCCATACATATTTCAAAATAAAAAAGAAAAAAAAAAGAATAAACTGATATAAGAAAAAGAAAAAAACTCAGCATGAATGAGTTTCATATATTTAAGTCTCATAATTTAAAATCAGAGACAATATGCCAACCCCTGATTCAACAAGCTATTGCAGAATGCTGAAACAAACCAAAGAAATTTTTTAATATTTTACGAATGTGATGTTGTTGATGCTACCTTTATTACCATTAAAAGGGTCAATTGTATTCTGTTTTATCAACTTTCAGTTACAAGAAAAATTGGCAGTCTAATTGAATATTGGAAGTCAATTATCCAATAAGAACCACCAGAAGCAAGATTTTCTCTTTTCTTTAAAATGATAGCAAATCGATAAGAAGATACATTTGTAATCCTTTCATGTGTAAAGTGAATCTTAGGAGGCAATTAGAAATTAGAGACATCAAATATGCTTTGTGACACAATAGACATGTGGGCATTAGATCAGATCATTATCATCATCATCATAAGCAGCACTATGACAACTGTACACATTCTAACTAAATAAAAATCATTTATTCCCTTCAGGGCTCTCCCTAATTGAGGTTGAATCATGTACATTAAACTCGGAGAAGGTAACACCAATATGTTTGGGGGTGGAAGGGAACAGAGTATATGATGCCAACCATTTCAGCATTTGAGGAGGATGAAAAATATACATAAATAAGAAAATACATGGCAACCAGATTGAGAGAAACAGAATTTATTTAAACCTATCTAACAGTGATAAAGGTAATGGAGGAAGAGGGAGAGAGAGAGAGGGGGGGGACAACGTTAGTATGATCACAAGACCAAAGAGTATATCATTTTCCTTTCATTTCATCATAGCTTAGTAATGCCCATGTATTGACAGAAATTCCAAATATATATATATAGATAGATAGGTAGGTATAGATACACACAGAGATGCAGCCATGCATAAGACATGTGCAAAAATAACACCACCCACTAATGTGGAGACTATACATACACACACACATACACCTACAAGTATATATAATTTATTTGCTCCCTTTTATTACCAAGGTGTTTTATTTTCCTCTGCTAGCATAGGATGGATGGGTAAGCTATTCCATTCATAAACCTTTATTTATTTATCATTCATTTATTTTGCAAGGAAAGGACGTTTTATACCACTACTTTAACAGCACAGATCTAGAGGAAATAAGGTTCACTTGAAGTTAAACATGACAACATAGGTGTTGTTTTTCTTTTTTTGTGGGGGTGTTTTGTTTTGTTGAGATACTATTACATGAGAAGTAAAAATATCAACTTTTATGCATGTACCCACATAGATATATGCATACAACATTACATATAAATTACATACACACACACAAATGTAGCTATATGGAAACTAATGTACTAAATCACATCATCGTCATCTAATGTTTTCCATGCTGGGTAGTTCAACAGGAGCTGGTGAGCCAGGAGTGCACCAAGCTCCAATGTCTGCTTTGACATGGTTTCTACAGCTAGATGCCTTCCCTAATCCTAATTACTTTACAGGGTGCTTTTTATGTGTACTGGCACTAGAGATATTACCAAGTAACTTACAAGGCAAGACCTCCTCAACTGAGAAAAGGGAGCAGTATTGAAGGAGGTGGCTTTAAACCAGATGATGAGAGGTTAAGAATGATAGAGGGTGGCAGGGAAAGGTGTTTTACTGTAGGGGAAATAAATGGTTACCTCAACTGGAAGAGGAGGAGGACGGTGGTGGTGAAGGTGTTTCAGGGCATACCCCTCAAGTTACAGAAAGACAAATAAAGAGAAGTGGTGTGGGCAGATAAGTTTGTGGGAGAATGAAAGGTAAGTAGTGGTAGACCAACACACATATTTGTAATTTTTAACAGTTCACTAATTAACTCATTAACAATAAAAAAAAACAGAACTAATCTTATATAAACTAGCATGAATTCAAGTAAAGTTTCTTGAGTGGTTATGAAAATCAACAATGGATAAACTGAAATGTAAAAGAGAAGAATTTCTGGAGGAGAACCCACACAACACTGACCAGAATTAAATTCCCTATAGAGTTTCTTAGACATACTTCATTGCAAAAAATTTCCCTGTCCAGTTTTGGTTATAACCATAGTTATATAGATATCATCAAATGTATGTAGATGGATGGATAACTGGACTTGGAATCCCTCGAAATAGAAACTAATATTTATTAAGATAGGTCAGTATTTTACTTAATGTTGTTATAAGTATAAATCTGTAAATTTTTCCAAGACTGCACACTAAGTAATGGAGAAAATGTCTGGATTCACTGAATACAAAAGAATGTTGCAATAGACTAGGACTTGTCTTTTGATCTAGTTTTCAAATCGCTATCATTCCTACCACTCTCCTCCTCCTCTCTGTATCTCTCTCGATGTATGTCTCTCATTCTCTATTCCACTGTGCGAAGGAGAGAAAAAAGACTAAAGAGAGACTGAAAGAGAAAGAAAACAGGGCTTGACATGACACAAATGTACCACTTTCCCCATCACCAACGTTCTCTATTTCTATCTATTCCACTCATCAAGAGAGACAGCAAGAGAAAAAGATTGATATGACTAATCCATTTCAACTGTCTTTCTATAGCTCCTTCCATGACAAACACTAGGGTGTAACTTGAGGGAGATTTAACAACTTTTTCAAAAAATAAGTATTACACAAATCTTCCCAGAGAGGTGACAATAATATATATGATTTTATCAGAGTTCCTCTTAAAGTTTCTGAATACAAGACATGGATATGGCCTCTGTGTGCACATGCAATTATGTTTCAGTTGAATATGTGTCCCCTTGTCTTGACATCATGAGCCTCATCAACTATATAGATGTTATTGTTTCAAATCTACCATGAATGACATGTGGCCTACAGAAAATATTTACTTAGAAACTGGTTAGGGTTGGTAACATGAAGGGCATTCAGCTGTAGAAATTCTACCTCAATGAATTCTGACCCATGCCAGCATGGATAAGTGAACATTAAAATGATGATATATATACATATTATATATATTATAAGAGTTTTTTTTTGTTTTTGTTTTTTTACATGAAATTCCCTTACCTTTCAGAGCAGAAAGATTCAGCACCTCCTTTGGTCACATGACTACATGGAGACTTTCTATCATGATCAACACTGTAGTTTTTAATCTGGAAGAAAAAACATTTAACTAATTAAAATATAATACACAAAGTAGATGAACTTTCAGCTAATCTCTTCATCACTAATGTGTTTTTGATGTTTTTTTATAACGGACACTTCATTACAATACCAACACCATATTGCAACAATTATTCACATATATATAAAGTGTGTGTGTGTGTGTGTGTGTGTGTGTGTGTGTGTGTGTGTGTGTGTGTGTGTGTGTGTACACATGCGCTTTGTTTTTCTTTTTGTATTGGCATCATTGTTTTTTGAGTTGGCTGGTACCACTTATTGGTACTATCTTAAATACTATGTAACAAAACATATCTGAAAAGAAATTCTGATTTTACCTTTCAAAATCTAGTTCCGAAGGATCTAGAAAAGCTCATAGGCACAGCCTGGCTCACTGACTAAACTGCAATAAAATTCAAACCCTGCAGTTAAATGGAAGATTAGGGAACAAAAAGATGCCACTGCCAGGAATGTGATATAAACCAATCTAAAGCCCACCTTCAGCAATACAGTAATATTCCAGTCAATAATATTGCTTATACATAGTCGCTCATCATGCAGAAATAGTAGCTAAATATCTCTCCAATTACACCCGACTGTCATAAAAAAAAAAAGGACAGATTGAATTAATAGTCCTCACTACATTATGCTTTGGAGGAGAAAAAAAAAAGACAGGTTGGTCACAGCTAGAATGCTTCCACTGGCAGCCTATTCAGTCAGGGCAAATCTGAAGTAGCAACAAGACACACTAATAAAAATAACTATTAGCTCATACCATTCTTCTCACCACATTAATATCAATTAATTCTTCACTCCACAGACAATTTGAAATGAGAAAGAAAATTACCTGCTCAACTGACTAAACAACAAACAGTTTAGTAGCTTAAAGTTGTGAATTTGAATTTTGTCAAAATTACCTTTGCTTTTCATACAACTGAATGAAGAAAATAACATACTCGCATAACTTGTCAAAAAAAAAATAATAAAGTCTACCTACAATGCCAAGTATTTGGGCTACTTTCAAGCATTTAATTGGCTACTTTTTGTGACAAGTCTGCTCAACCAGAATTCAATAGCAATGTAGGCAAAATTAATTCAAATTTGGATAAAATATTTTTACATTTAAGTACCTTTGTGAAATCACATCCATATACACACATACAGCATTGTTGGCACTCCCTTAATGTAGATCTCAGGGATATTCAGCGTGACAAGGCTGGCCCTTTGAATTCCAGGCACAACAGAAACAGGAAGTAAGAGTGAGAGAAAGTTATGGTGAAAGAGTACAGTAGGGTTCGCCAGCATCCCCTGCTGGAGCCTCGTGGAGCTTTAGGTGTTTTCGCTCAATAAACACTCACAACGCCCGGCCTGGGAATCGAAACCGCGAGTTCGCTACCATAAGCACTGGGCCATTGCGCCTCCACACACATACAGCATACATAAGACATAAGCATCAATCCGAGATTTTAAAAAAAAGTCTCAGGGCTTAATTTATTATTATATTCTTGGGGGTGATTATTTTGGCAAATATGCAATAGAAGTGGGATAGTTGGCTATGTTAATCAATAATAGAATAGCCTGTTTTGCCAGGGCTCAGTAGCTGATGAATTACCTGTGAAACAAGCAATATACTTCTTGCAGTAGAAATTTTAGTTAACTGCTAGAATATATAATAGTCCTTAAAATGTAGCATGAAGGAGCAGCAAGTAATTTGTAGTCTAATGACTAATATGGTTACTTTGTAATAGATATGCTATTCCAATCCTATTAGTATAGATATTGTTTTTTTTTTAAGTTTCAAACTATAGTAGTGTCTTGTATTATAATATTAAATTTCCTAGCCATTAATTTAGGATTGCTCATATATATATATATATATATATATATATATATATATATATATATACATACATATATTATATATCTTTTACTTGTTTCAGCCATTAGATTGCAGCAATACTGGGGCACCACCTTGAAGAATTTTAGTCAAACAAATTGACCCCAGTACTTATATTTTCTTTTGTGAAGCCTGGTACATATTTTATTGATCTCTTTGCTGAACAACTGAGTTACAGGAACATAAACACACCAATATCGGTTGGCAGGGGACAAACACATACACAAAGGCATGTATATATATTGGGTCATCCCATAAAGAATGCGGTTTTTTTTATACTAATTGTATTTTTCAAAATTAGGATAAAGTTCCCTTTTTTTTTAATCTAAAATATACTCTCCATTTTCAACAATGCTCTTCCATTTATCTGGTACATTAGCAAGGCCTCTCTTCCAAAATTCACTTATTTGTGACAAAAAATACTCCTCCAGGACTGTTCTGACCTCGTCTGCAGAATTCATATTGTTTCTGTCAAAATAATTTTGAAGACTGCAGAATAAATGATAATCAGATAGGGCAATGTCCCGCAAATATAGTGGGTGGAGCATTGTTTCCCATATAAACTGTTCCAGCCTTTGAAATGTTATCCTCGCGGTATGTGACCAAGCATTATCCTGCTGGAAGAACACCTTTTGCCTTGAAACCACAGATGGTAATTTTTCTTCTAGCACTGACTTGAAGTGCTCAAGCTACATGCAGTAGAACTTTGTTATCATTTGGTTTGAGTTTAAAAGTTCAAAGTGAACTAAACCTTTCATATCCCACCAAACAGGTAACACTTACATGGGTGAAGACCTTCTTTAACCTGGGGTGCCAGTGTTACTCCTTTCCCTATTCACTGTCTTTAGCACTTGACATTTTTATAGAGAACCCATTTCTCGTCACCAGTCACTATTCATTCCAAAAAAGGCTCGTTCATGAAACATGTTCCAGTCTACACAAACTTTACCATAAATTTAGCTATTCTCAGTACCAAGTTCCTCTATCATCAAATGCTCTATTGTTATTTTTAAACTTCATTTAACCCAATAGCAATATAGTTTATTCTGTCAAATGTAATGCTTATTTATACACATTGTGTTGAATTAGTCAAGCATTATCTCACAGCTCCAAAATTTCAATGATGTGATAGTATTTTTTTAGAATAACATCATAGGATAGGTGAAAGAGGCTGGATCTGGCTGGTTTGAACATAAAACACGTAGATTATTTGGCCCAGATACAGCTGGTTTAAATGCTAAACGGATAGAATAATAACCACAACTTAATGTGTGGTTGTAGTGGCAAAATATTCAAACAGTCAGGATACTTCCATTTTATGAAAAATTTGCACAGTATCTTGTAATAGCTTCCAGTTACCAAATACTGAATCATTTTACACACCATACTTAAACCATGTGCGTGCATGTGCACACATGCAGTGTAGTATAAGGACAATGCTAGACAAAAGGAGCTGTAAGATAATACACTGCAAGTGTTTACAAATATATAAAATAACCCAGTAAAAATCTGTGAAGATATAAAGGACAAATTTAAATTATAATTTCAAATTAATCTTTTTATTTCATAAAATAATTACTATAAGTTTGGAGTATGTCTACACACTGCATGTACCATGCTTTCAACACTGTCTGCTGGGGGAGGGGTTAAATAGTATTTATATAACTAGAAACATCTGTAAAAACTGAGCATGGAAAATATGTTTGTATATAACATTATAATCAAAACTCAAAGCCTTCCACTTTATCCTCACTCGCTTTTCTTTTATTAGACATATTTAAAAATGTTATATTTGAAAATATACTGCTGCAGCCCACATTATTTTCACTAAAAGCAAATAGAACTCCCCATTGCTTTCCATGTACCTGAACACCCCAGATAAGATCAATATCTTTTAAAGGAAAAGAATATCAAACAAATTGTATCTAATATATATATTATGGTTATTATTATTTAATATCAAATAGGTTAATTTGAAAATTCATTCCATAAGTTTTCATATGTGTGTTTGTGTGTGCATGCACGTATGTGGGAGGTTTGCGTCCATTGTCATGACATCATGTAATAATTATGAGTATATATTTCACGCATGTGGTATCCATTATCAATCTTACATGCAAACATGGCTGGTTATGGGGAAATATCATCTTGCTTGGAAACAGGCAAGAGTTGGTGACAGGAAGGGCATCTGACCATACAAAGTCTGCCTCAACAAATTAAATTCTATCTAACCCATGCAAGCATCGAAAAATGAATATTAAAATTATGTTTTCATTAAAGACAAAAGCAAAAACAAACATGCATACAAATGATACAACTCCTCACTTCTGCAAAAAGGCTCAGCCATATACAGCAGCGGTTCTCAACCAGGGTCTAAGCAAGATTTTGTTGGCAAAATTTAAGTGCAATTAATTGCTTATACTTCTGCAATACACAAAATATCTTAATTTGTTTTTTATACAATTCCTAATAATACTTAATTATAAAAATACAATAGGATTTTCTTTTATATATACATCAAATAATTAGGGGGGTCCCATAGGGTAAAATAGGAATCAAAGGGGTTCATTGACAAAAAAATAGTTGAGAACCACTGATAGAGTCTAGGAACTTCATATCAAAACTTCATTGCCTCCATGAAAAGACCTTGAAAATATCATCTAATGAGACTATAAAATCTTGTCACTTTCAGCAGTTCTAAAACACAATCACTTGCTAAAATAGTCTTAAACAATATCTAAGTAATGTAAGTAAACCCTCTAAGTTGTTAGAGATGCTAAATGAAATCAATTTATGATGACATTACCTTGTGATCCCTTCAAAAAACATAGCTAAAATTGTACCCAAAAAGGTGAGTTTTCTGCCAGTCAGTGACTCTTACAAAACCCAAGTGAAACATACAATGGAATATTGCTCCATTTTGGACAGTGCTGCTGCCTGCTACACATGTACAATTCACAGACACACACACCCTAGACCACATCCAAAAGAAGCTCTTCTCCTCATAATTAGCTCATAGATACACCCATCTTTTTCTTGTCACTCCTGCAGTATTTTGTCCCACTTAGGTACCATACAAACTGCAATGTCTAATCTTTCATCTCCTGAGCATCAAACATTCAGAATTCCCTCCTTGGCCATATTTTACCTGCTGAGATTAACTTACAAATGTTCAAATTAAACATCAATCATATTCATCTCAGCAAGTCTTGGAGAACCTGCAATGGTCATGAGCATTGTCCCCTGTTCAGAGCATCAAATGAAATGTGTTGCAATATATATTTTAGATGTTTGAGTTCAATGTTCAACTTCCACTGAGATGAATTTTGCCTTTTGTCTTTCCAAGGGCCAGTAAAAAAAATACCATTTTACTGTTGCAGCTCTCTCAACCACCAACTGTCACATCCTGGATGTTCTGCTGTGTCAAGGGTTGAGGACTGAGAAGTGTCTATGTCTATTTGTGGCTTCATGGGTACATAAAACATTTAGTGAAACCCTGGTATATGCTACCAAGTCACCCTCAGTTCTGAGTGATGGTTGTACTTTATATAATTTTTATCTAGAACTGCATGATGTTACAAAACTTGCTGCAGCACTCCATCACATTCTCCATCTATCAAATATCCATAACGTTTCAAGAAGAGAAAGCTTTGCTGACAAGCTAGTCATACATAATATTCATGTGAATACTGTTAATTGCCAGAGCATAAAGAGGATGCTGTGTAGTAATCTAGAGGGAGAGACAGACATAAAACAGTTCATGCAAGTAGGATTAACATTTTCAATACATGGCAGAACACATCAATGTTATTACGATCGTGTAAAACAGTTATGTTACTGAGAAATGGAATGCACATTTTTTTTTATACATTTGGAGACAATAGATTTATTAGTTTACAGTATTGCTGAAATAATGGTTTAATCCAGCTATATTTAGTTTGTTGTAATCATCCTTCTATATAATCATAAAATAACAGAAATATATAAATTTATTCAAATATATGGGTAGTTGTTTTAACCTATTTCCATAAGCTGACAACACACAAACTAGCTGATTAAATTGCCTCTTATCAGAAAGAGTATTAAGCAAATTACCCTATTAGCCTTCAACAAATCAACCTCTGTCTAGTAAAGAATTCATAAAAACAAATAAATAGGTTATGTATTATCCATTAAAGCCCAATCAGGCAAATCTTCATTTTTTTTTTTTTTTCTATCTTACTGTGACATCCTTCAAAAAAAAAATTGTACAACATGTGGTCTAGTCATACAAAAATGGAGGAAAAAAACTAATACACTTAATAATTCTATAAGAAATAATGTTACGCATAAGAAATCCAGTTAATTTGTATTAGTCAACATTAATGAGATCAACAACAGTAACAGTTGTGAAGCCTAATGAAAACAAGAATACTTACAATATCTTTTGATATAGATATCTTTCATTTAAGCCCATGCTATGAAGTAGTTGGTAATGGCATAAAATATGCCAAAAGCACATGCCGTATGCAACAACAAAAGAGTGATATGCTTTTCTCTGCTGTTGTATGTACATAGAAAAAGGGTCGCACCACATGCAGCATGATGCTGCTATCCAACCCATACCAACAAGGAGGAGGAGGAGAGGGATATACCACTGCCTACTTGCAGAAACATCTTACATACTTCATTGAAAACCTAATTATAGAAAAAGAAAAAATTCATGTCTCTCCTAATTTACATCAGTGTGTGTAGGTGTTCTATATATATACATATATATATATATATATATTCACATACATACACACACACGTAAACATACATATACATATATATATATATATATATATATATATATATATATATATATATATATATATAAGAAACAGAAAGTCCTTGGTACAGTATATATACACACACATACAAAAACACAAAAATAACCATATATAAATTAATTCATAAACAAATATTCTTGGCCATACTTCAACAACTGAAGCCAGCAAAAGTATAACAATATATAAATAAATTTTATAATACATGTTCATGGCGTTAGGAAGGGCATCCAGCTGTAGAAACTCTGCCAAATCAGACTGGAGCCTGGTGTTGCCATCCGGTTTCACCAGTCCTCAGTCAAATCGTCCAACCCATGCTAGCATGGAAAGCGGACGTTAAACGATGATGATGATGATGATGATGTTCAAAGGAATCCATCTACAATGCTTAGACTAAAAACTATCAGAGAAATTTTCCAGAAATTTGTTTCTAAAAAAAAACTCTCTTTATACACACAACTCTTCATACACAAATTCCAAGCTTTGCTCTAATTTTTATATTTGTTAAGTGAAATTCTTGAAAGATTACAAATCAATGTTGAAGCTGACTGAATTTATTAAAAATGTCAGTTTAAGGAATTAGATACAAATGAAAAGCAGTCATTAATTGGCAAAGAGCTCTCACAGTTTCAAGTTATTCATAGATTCACAGAAACCAGCAATTTAAAAATATTTACCATTCTTTATTTACAATATAATTTCCATCCTAATAAATCAAATAATTCCTCAATACTACATGATTTTTACCTTCTAAACAGACTTCATATAAATTTTCCAGCAATTTTATAGAGAAAAAGCAGCTTGTTGGTACAACATGTCAGTAAAACAAATATGATGCTGTACCAACTCCATTCAAGTTGCTGAAGAAGTAAAAATAACATAATCCAGTCAAACCAAAATGAAAATAAAGATAATTATTAGAATTGAAAACAAATGATTTGAATCGGCAAGTCAATTTAATAGTTCATGGCTGTGTGGTTAACAAGTTCACTTTGCAACCACGTGGTTACAAGTTCAGTCCCTCTGTGCAGCACCTTGGGCAAGTGTCTTCTACTATAACCCTAGGCTGACCAATGCCTTGTGAGTGAATTTGATATACAGAAACTGTGATGAAGTTGTGTGTGCGTGTGCGTGTGCGTGTGTGTGTGTGTGTGTGTGTGTGTGTGTGACCTTCAGTGCTTGACAACTGGTGTTGGTTTGTTTGTCTCCCTGTAACAAGAGCAACTGACAGAATAAGCACCAGACGTTAAAAAAAAAGTACTAGGGTGGATTTGTTTGACTAAACCCTTCAAGGTGGTGCCCCAGAAAGGTTGCAGTCCAATGACTGAAACAAGTAAAAGATAAAAAGATACGAAATGGAATATGGTGGTACGCCATGAAGAGAAATAAATTCCAAAATATTATGCAGTGACTGTATATCACATTCCTTTGCAATAAAGGACCCTGTTCACAATATTCATAAAAGAGATGTGATACTGCAAAAGACATTTACAAAGACGATGAAAGCATTAAGACCAATTAATCCTATCAGCAACAGTTTCTCACCATAATCTATAACTATAACAAGATTTTCTAGATTATAATAAATCAAGATGCTAAGTTTTAACAATGGAAACATACACATATAAACATTACTTAAACATTCAAGACCAACTTATCAGGGAAAGTATTCCTGTGAGTGTGAGTGTATGGCACATGTAAAGACATTCTAGCAAAGTCGTTGCCAGTGCCGCTGGACTGGCTCTTGTGCAAGCAGCACGTAAAATACACCATTTTGAGCGTGACCGTTGCCAGTACCGCCTGACTGGCCTTCGTACCAGTGGCCGTAAAAGTACCCACAACACTTTCGGAGTGGTTGGCGTTAGGAAGGGCATCCAGCTGTAGAAACTCTGCCAAATTAGATTGGAGCCTGGTGTAGCCATCTGGTTCACCAGTCCTCAGTCAAATCGTCCAACCCATGCTAGCATGGAAAGCAGACGATAAACGATGATGATGATGATGCACACATCACGTTGAAATTTCACCAACGTCAATTACTATTTAATCGTTTGGGATGTAAGTGGGGGGCATAAATAAAGCACTAGTAAGTACTGGGTTGTCTCTTCTCCCTCACGCACACTTTTTATCTAAAAGACATCAGCTTTGTTCAGACCTAGAATAAGATAGGGTCCATCAGCTTTAAAATGTCCTGCACATACCCTATGTCATGATGATACCACTAAGAATCTGTCAGAATTTGACCCCCTCACCCCCACCTTCATTATAATATAAACATTACCAGTAATAGAAAGAGGACATTAATAATGATGACAGTGATGTGTGCGTACATGAATATCTTGTGAACTTTCTTATGACAAAAAAACTTTTGTTATACAGGGAAAGAATTTGTCTTATTCAACGAAGCCAATGCAGGAATGAAAAGTATACAAAATGATAATGATATATTGGGTTGCCAGATAAATTTGTTTTTAAGTCCAATGTTATTTGAATTAACATGTAAAAATTTTTCCATGCTTCAATTTCACAAGCCCTCTGCTTTCCAGAGAATCTGTTCAATTCAATGAGACTTAGTTGAACAAGTTCTTCCATGAGGACCTGTGCCAATCTGCCAGGAAACTGGCCTAAGAGATGGAATGCTTTTATGATGCCATTACCTGTCATCTTCATTTAATGAGAAAGGTCCATGGGTGTCACACACACTGAATGTAAGAGAAACTCTAGCACTCCTCTAGCACTGCTAGTATACTATACTTGCTTCACACCAGGTTACTTGTAAACACAAACAGATTTCTTTACCGCATCATCACCAGCAATGGAAAAATGGTGTCTTTAAATCAATACAAAGCAGAGGAAAGGTTAGCCAAGTCCTGACAAGAAAGTGACACTGCAAGCCCGGCCAGAATTACATCCATGCAAGACAATGATCTGGGAAGACCTAAACCATTGCAAAATGCTTCAAAACAACCACAGTCAGTGCAGAGCTTTACATTCAGCAAATGCACTGGCTCAACACAGTAATCCAGCTCTAACGACCCGACATACTTCAACATAATGCTCGCCCACTTATCGCTTATTTGACAAAAAATGCTATTTAAGAGTTCAGTTGGGAAGTTCTACCACACCCACTATATTGTCTCTCTCACACACACCCACACATATAATTACTATTATGAGGCTTCAATCAAAAGTTGCTTACACAGTAATTCTAACATTTTCTGATATAAAATGCATTTAATTTGATATTAAACTCAATGATACTTAAAAGAAAATTCAGAATTAAAATTATGCTTAAAACTAAAAATATTTATTAAAAAAAACATACATTTATAACAAAACGTGTTTTTAAATCAATTCTTTAATGAATTCACTCCATAGTCTTATAAATTTTATACAAGTTATTGTTTCTCTTGACTTTTATATATTTATTTCTGTCATAAATAAACAAATATTTTTTAATCTTATACATAAAACTGTAGTATATATGAATTATATATATAAAATACTATTGTATATAAAGAAATATAGAAATACTATTATATATATATAAAAAATACTATTATATATATATATATACATATATATATAACAAAGTTGAGGAGGGTATTGGATTTAACCAAACCCTAGAGGATACAGGTAATACTGAGTAAGTGCTGTATACCGACTAGTTTTGACCCAGTTGTTGCATGAACAGGATTGGGGATTATAAGTCGTGTATTAGTGTGTGCATATATAAATATATAAAAAGATAAAGACAGTAATGGAATGCTGGAATGAAACTACACTCCAAGTACTGTTCTCTCTTTCTTTCTTTTTTCAGCGCATCACACTCACTATCACTTCATACTAAAACTCTCCGCCTATGGATATAATAATCGATTCCTTTACTATTTCTGTCTCCGATGAAGGGAAGTACTGGATCTTCCCAGAAACAGCTGTAAGACTATCCATAAAATATATTTCCAACCTTACCATTGCTCTCTTTATCTTTTTATATATTTATATATAGTGGTTGGCATTAGGAAGGGCATCCAGCTGTAGAAACTCTGCCAAATTTAGATTGGAGCCTGGTGTTGCCATCCGGTTTCACCAGTCCTCAGTCAAATCGTCCAACCCATGCTAGCATGGAAAGCGGAGGTTAAACGACGACGACGACGATAGATATATATATATATATATATATATATATATATATAAATGTTATTATATATAAAAGATATATATAAAAATGCTATTAAATATAAAGATATATATATATATATATATATATATAATATTATATGTATATATACTAAATACTATAAAAATATTTTAAGTAACAAAGAGCAAAATGAAAATATTGTTCACAAAAGTTAAGAAATAAAACCAGACAATTACTATGGTTGACAGCCACTTAAATACTGTGAGAAAAAAGAACAGAAATAGTAACAAAATACAGCAAAGCCGAAGGTGGAGTCAGCCTGGCCAAATGTAAAAGCACATGTATCTACATGTGTTCTCCAAGGACTATTATTATACTCGAGTTGAATAACTACAATGCATAAAAGTGAAATAAAACCTACCATGAAACTTTTTTTTTTTTTTTTAACTTTCAATAAGACACCATAACTACAAAAACGTTTTCAAAGTATATTTGATCAGTCAGTTAAAAAAAAAAAATGAATATCAATGCAAAGATATTTAGCATTTAAACCAGCCGTATCAGACCCAAATATTCTACCTGTTCTAGATATGAACTGGCCAGATCCAGCCTATCACCCCTACCCAACAATGTCATTTTAGAAATATACAATCACATTGTTGAACCCTTAAAGCTGCAAGATAGTGCATGATTAATTCAAAGCAATGTGAATAAATAAATAAGCATTACATTTGACAGAATAATCTGAATGTTAAAAGGCTAATTTACTATTTTCTTAGTTTGTATTTGAAGCACTCTCTCTCTCCCTCTCGCTCACTAAGGATATAAACGGAATATTAGCAAGTGGGATTAGGCTGGCTGTAAGTTAGGTCTGCATCACATTTCATAATAGCCACTGAAATTACACTACATAAGCATGTGCCATCTCTTACATGATCACTTGACATGCTAGAAATAGCAACCAAATATCCCTAAAAATCACACCCAACCACCTATTGGAAGATGAGGATACATTATATATAAGAATGGAAGGGATGTTCACAACTAGAACACTTTTGATCAGCAGTCAGCATCATCATAGTTGACCAAAGCCGAAACAAGAACAAAAACATAAGCAAAATGAAACATTAAGATAGAGTTAAATAATACCCTCAAACACCAATGAATCTTCACAAATACTCAATTATAGATATCTTATGGTGTGGCTAAGAAGTGTGCTTTGCAACTCCATGGTTTGGGGTTCAAACTCACTGCATAGAAGTAGAATCTTGGGCAAATGTCTTCTGCCAAAACCTTTGGCTGACCAATAACTTGTGAAATCTGGTAGGTGGAAACTGTGAAGAAATCAGAGGCAGTTCTTTATTTTGGGAGGTAGTCTTAATCCATCACTTAGTTAAACACTGCCATCTTGAGTACTTCTAGTAAATCCATTTTAAGGGAAGCATTCAGGCCAAGACCCTGGTCTGAGCATAACATCCTCTTGCCAATCATACGTGCCCCAAAATGGGTCATAGCAGGATAGGCAGTAGCCAAGCCATGAAAATAAGTCCACATTATTTGTGAATCAAAACACGCAGAATATACCCATGATATGCATACTTTTATTTGGAAATAATCAAATTTATTCAAATATCAACATAGAAAAAACGAAATCCAGAACAGATATTTCTTTATGTGTGGGCAGGGACAATACACAAGTCTTTGAGCTTAAGTTCACTAAACAATGACACCAATCCTACAAAGACAAGCATCTTAAAATAATCACATCTATTTATAAAGCTACTAAATACAATAGATAAGCACTGGTTTTAAGAACACATAGCCTCATCATTATTATTTAACATCTGTTTTCCATGCTGGCATGGGTTGGATGGTTTGTCAGGAGCTGGCCAGCCAGAGGGCTGCATGCATCAAGCTCCAGTCATCTGTTTTGGCAAGTGAAATGGAGTGGTTTGCTTAAGAACATATCCCATCACCCAGACCAGGAACCGAAACCATAATCTTATGATCGTGCATCTAACACACTAACCACTAAGCCAAATGTGCCTCCATGAAGTTAATATATAGATGACTATATTCAGATTTATTCATGCAATGTTTCTTGGTTGTTTTTGCATTTCATTCTATTGAAAGCTATTATGGAGAGGTGGGAAGGGTTACTTCAGCACAGATATGTGCAAAATTTGTCTTTGAAGTGTTCATGCCATCACTTCAGTTAACTTGACATTGTATAGTCTGCAGTGTTAACCGAAACTAAAACCAAAAAGAACAAATGACAATTGAGAATACATTTTTATTATTTTCTCTTTTTTTTTTTGTTAGATGTAAATGACCTGTAAAAAAACCAGTGTCAAAACACAAGCAACATCAATAACATAAATATGATTGAACCAATACTAAGTTAATGCATTAATAATTCATAACATTAATGATCAGAATAATATTAACCAAAACTGTTTCAGTGTTACAAATGAATGAATAGACATGCTCAATTATTTTTACTTTTATAAGTTCAATAATTCCTTAACAGATCAATTGATATTAAAGTTAAGATATTTGTATAGATTTCATAACTATTTCAAAGAGACATTGTGCATATTTTAAGCTTCAAGCAATCTGCAATCAATAATACATTTGACATTTGAAAGAACATGCAACTGTAGAATCTTTCACTTCAGTTTTACTTCAAGTGTATTTATTACAACATACCCCATTAGCAGTCTGAGCTATGTTAGCAGCTCAGACTCCTAATTTAAAGTACCATCCAGAAGCAGATGCTGATGGTAATTAACCATTGTTGATGCTTAATAACGCTCCACAATGAGTATCTAGTTTCTTTCGATCCTACATCTGCAAATTTTCAGACCCATATAGTTTAAAAACACTTCTTGAATAGATCGGTGGGTCTACCATATATGCATGTAATATTTGTAACAAACAATATAGTTTGAATCCTAAAATATCACCAAACATTATAGCAGACTTTATCACTTGATGGGAAGTGGAAAATAAGAAGAGCAAAGAAGAGGTTAGGACACTTCTATAACATCCAATATTTCAGAGGCTAATACAATAATTTGTTTATCAAAATAGTATGAACATTACAAAATAACAAGAAAGTCAAATGAGATAAGTGATCAATAGATCAATAAAACCAAACTAAAGCATGAAAAATTCTATCAGCAAAACGACTTTAAAGTATCGACAGAATATTAAATTTAAATACAAGTTGGAATGGCATTCACTCCAGTGATCATTACCACAGCCTGGTGACATTATATTGAATATCAATAAATCCTATACTTTTGAGAGGTCATAAATGAAATATATTCTAAGAAAACATCCAACTTCAAAAACCAATTATGCTTTCTCCATGTGTAAATTTCAGAATTAGATGACCTTAAGTTTTATCCATTTACCATTTGTGAAACTTCAGGAAAAAAAAAGAAAACATTTTTATTATTTATAATAATTATTTCTAATTTAATTGGAATTAGATACACTACTGGAAACTCCAGCATAAAATATATTCAACTAACCCTTTTTCACATTACCAATGGTTGTCTCAATATATATTGATTTGCACACGTACACACACAAATTGGTAGAATCACAAAATTAAATAGGTTCACAGTATTTTCATAGGTTCAAATCTCACTAACTTTGCCCCTTCCAACAACAGAACTATTTTAAATGTATTTAAAACACTCACACGTTCACGTTTGGCTAAAAGAGAGAAACAACAGTATTAATGATATGCAAACGGTAAATAAGACTTATGAATTATACCAGCCCTCTCCTGTGCCCCTAATCTCTCTCTAATAGAGATTAGGGCAGTAAGAGGTCGTTGAGTCTGCTAGAAATAGAAGTCAAATCTTCCACAAAGTACACTCAACCGTCTTAAAATAAAAAGAGAGTCACACTGAACAAATGTAGTTCTAGATATACAAAAGACGGGATGTTGACGGCTGGAACGTGCTTTATCATAGGTCTACCTGATCAGGGCTGATGCGGAACACAAAACAAGAGTACTGATAACATACTAAGCTGAAACAAAATACAACTTAAATAATTCTTGAAATATTATCAACTCAGTTGAGCAGAACCGCAGCTTTAATGAACATGAGGTATTTTAGAGGTTAGGGTATTGAAACCTTGGCTATAAATTTCAGTTTGAGAAAAACAAATGAATAAGGGGGGGGGGCTATAGATGTGCATGTGAGTGTGTTAGAACAAACAGGATAAATCGAACCCAATACATGATCATACTCTATCGAGAGAAGGTTACGAAAGTGGTTCAAGAGCCAAAGGTTTCGTACGCAGCACCTATGTGCGCGCGTGAAAAAATTACATCAGTTTAGTAAATTTGAAAATGTTCATTTAATTTTACGATTTCAAAAAGTGAAACCGAACAGAAAACATCCCAAACAATTTAGGTCTTGAGCGCTCTGCGAAATATTTGGCCAAAATAATAAAATATTTCTTTTAAAAAATATCAATGTGCATTGCTAAATGAATAAAAAGAGATAGACGAATTTACAGATTAAAATATTTTGCAGGTCAAAGTGATTCAGCAAAAATACAGTAAGAGTCGAAACGTCATGTCTAAATATTTAAGAGGCACACTATTCAGGAAACATTTTCTGATTGCCAGTAGTAAATGTTATAAACTATCCCATTTGAGATAGAACGAAAGTACATCATTTTGAAAGAAATATGCTAAGAGGATTTGAAGTATTTTATTCTTTCAGAAGTCCGTGTTACACTCCTTGAAACTAAAGAGGGCTTGTCGTTGTCGTTGTCATTGTAGAGAGAGAGAGAGAGATAATAAAATGCTTCTATCCCACTCAATTAACTTGAGGAATTACAAAGATTAAAAACCGGCGAGTGAGCTTATATACATACATTACACACACAAAATAAGCCAGATACAAATTAATATCTAGTTCTAAACAGACTGATGGATGGGCTGTATGTCAGACAAACAATGTTCGCGGACACGCGTTTCTGTGTCTGTCTGAGAGAGAGGGGGGGGGAGCGTCCCAGTCCCTTTTCGCAGATTATTACAGACGTCGTTTCTACTTGAATGCATTACATTCGTCATTTACGGAGGTAAACTAAAGTGGGAGGGGGAGGAGACGATCACTAATGACTAAAAACGTTAACTGCGAAAAATTAAATTCGGGACCAAGATGATGCAAAAAAAAAAAAAAAACTAACATTATATAAGAAATTTTAAAATGATATTTACCTGGGGTGCATTAGATATAACTCGAGGCGTTTTGCGTTTCGAACCACAAATGAAAAAATCCATAAATACAGTCTTCATGTTGGATATCAAAAGTTCTGTGGGCCTAGTGTAAAATAAAGGTACTCTCGATACTAAATTTGAACCAATAGCTTTAATATTGGTAAGGCGTAGTGTCTTGATAAAGTCCAGCACTCTCCGGTGAATTACAAAAGTTCTGATTTACATAGGTTGTATAAGTAAATTTATCTCTATTTAACGAAACAACAGCAGCAGCAACCTGGGACTTGTGGTGGGTGACTGGTGTTTGGTTAGTCAAGACAGCGAGTTTCCTTTATTTACCTTGCACATTTACATATAAAAGTGTAACACTTCAATGAGACACCCCCATCTTAACACCTGCCAACAAAACCAACCAACGTCTGTGTTAAGCCGTTAGGTAATTTGAAATAACAAAAGACATACGTATAAAAAGAAGACAAACAAAAAATAGATCAAGAAGAAAACGGTGTTTCCCCTTCAAATTTATATGTAAAATATTTCCAGATAAAAAAATAAGCAGGGATTGGTCGGTGATTTGTACGACCTACATTTAGTTGAAAGTAAAATAGTAGGCGGGGTGGATTATTTTATCTCTCTTACTCACTCATTGACACAGATACGACTAGAAGAGGTGTCAAGATTTATTAGCAAACCTGAAGTCTATATGTTTATATGACATCAGTGAGGGATATCCTGACTTTGAAAGAACTAACCAGTTAGGCTTTGAAAAGTTACGACTGCTGCAAAAGACAGGCGAAAAAAGTCAATCAATAAAGCTGTGGACCAAGAGTTGTAAGAAAAGCGGGAAAATTCAACTAAGAAATTAAATGTAATGACTGAATTCCAGTAATAAATAAAAAAAATAATAACGAACAGGTTCTTTGTCATTCACACTTCACAAAATCCTATTGTACTTAATAATCCTCCCATTGACAATTATGCTCGGAGGAAAGACACTCAGGTAAATTATTTATATTAAATAGGAGGGAAACAAAAACAAAAGACTGTTCAAAAAATATTTTTAAAAAACAAAGCATACAATTTAAGATTTTAAAAAAAAACGAAGAAATTATGGAGTAGATACATTTAAATTGTAGTACGTCTGTACTTTCGCTTCAAAGTAAATAATGTCACAATATCCCAAAACAGACACTGAGCCAACGCAAGACACAAAGCAGTCGTTCAACTTTGTAGAAATAGCAACCAAATTTCCCTCAAATCACATCCTACTAACTTACCTCTACATGGTCCTTCGAGCTGTTAGAAATAGCAGCCAAACTTCACTCAACTCATGTCCCCCAGTCTTGAATTTTTTTTAATGAATTACATAATTTTATTCCTACATACTCATGAAATGCTGAAATAACTATGGCTGGTCACAGCTCAAGATTGACCTACAGTTTACTAACTGTCAAAAGGCAGTGAAGCATTCTTCAAAAACAGATTTAAGTTTTAATCATGCTGGGGTTACCTTTGCTTTTTAAATTCAATATAGTGAAGTAGGTGTGGAGGCGCAATAGCCCAGTGGTTAGGGCAGCAGACTCGCGGCCATAGGATCGCGGTTTCGATTCTCAGACCAGGCGTTAAGAGTGTTTATTGAGCGAAAACACCTAAAAGCTCCACGAGGCTCCGGCAGGGGATGGTGGTGAATCCTGCTATACTCTTTCACCACAACTTTCTCTCACTCTTTCTTCCTGTTTCTGTTGTACCTGTATTTCAAAGGGTCAGCCTTGGCACACTGTGTCACGCTGAATATCCCCGAGAACTACGTTAAGGGTACATGTGTCTGTGGAGTGCTCAGCCACTTGCACGTTAATTTCACGAGCAGGCTGTTCCGTTGATCGGATCAACTGGAACTTTCGACGTCATAAGCAACGGAGTGCCAAAAACAACAAGTGAAGTAGGTGATAAATTGCTTTGTAATGAGAGTGCATGGCCTTGTGTTTTAGGGTGTTTCACTCATGATCATGAGATCGTGGCTTCCATTCCCAGGCCTTCATGTTGCTCTGCAATCAGTTCAACATCTGACATGTGGCACATCATGCACCTTTACAGGTAATGTCAATTTAATGGAGGTTGTGAGCTAATATACACTACAAACATCAGATCACTAGAAATGAATCACCTGTGCAGGTTGTTCAGCAAAATATTGTGGAATGCTCATCTGTAGTCTATGACAGCTTAGTCCACAAAACTACTTTCTAGGGCAGAAATTAGCAGAGTTATTTACAGCATAAGACATGCCCCCTTGCATGTATTCCAGCTCTCTGTACTTAATTCAAATCCTGCCATGGTCAACTTAGCCTTTTATCCTTTCAAATTCTATAAAGCAAAGTACCTATCCGAGGTACTTCTGAGTTCAATCCCAGGCAAGGCACTAAGGTGAATCACAAGATACTTGAAGAAGGCTAGAGTGTGCACAGCTGAAACAGTGAAAACAATCTTGGGGACACCACTCTGACTAATACATAATATCGGATGAGAGGTCTTGTGGGATTAACTCCAGCTCTTTGCATTCTGAGCACTAGGGTTGTAGACTTAATCCATCATCTGGTTTCATTCCACCACCCATTACTTCAGTGCTTTTAATAGAGTTCATTGTTATAAATATTGGCGGTCAAGGCCTGATTTAAGGATAACTTTGTTTTTCTACTACCAATTTCAGAGGCCCAGAAAATAAAATAATGGGTCACAGACACTGCCCATCTTCCCCAAACTTTTTTTCACTGTTTTTGCAGATTCCCATAACTCTCTGTCACCCTCCAATTCCATTATTATGAAGTTGAATTGAGAGTTTGAGTCATAATGAATTTTTCATTAGCTGATTATAAAACTATAGATGCCACTTTTACGGATACATTGTAGTTACTCTGTTGATAGAGCTTAGTGATCCTGACCGTTGATCTATGAATTCTCCACACAGCATCAATCTAAGAAGTATAATTGACTCAGCTGAGTTCTTCCACTACCTCTTCATAACCCACTATGCTGCAGTTCTATGACTTCACTGTATCCTTGGAAGGGCGGCTGAACAGATGTTAGGCCTTGCCAAAGGGAAGCCCATAACTAAGCAGGGCACGAGGTATTTTCAAAATACCCATACACTTATTTTCCCTGACTAAACAGAAGGGGGAAAAAAAAAGAAAAAATACAAGTCAAATACTGAAATTAATTAATAATTCTTATATGACATCCTAGATATATATGGAATTATAATAGAAAACTAAAACTAAGATATAAATCACAAGACAAATACAAGGTCAGCAGGGATGGTTTGTTGCACTGTCAACATGCTTTTTACAGATTATTCCAATCAGACAATGACCTCAGTAATGTTATCAAGCCAATCATTTTTGGAAATTATGCATAATCTTTGACCTAGCTATTTTCAGGGAAAAGATATACTGTTCTTTCTAACTGTAGTTGTTGTTTAACTCCAAAACAGCCATGATAGAGCAAATCTATGATAAAGGGTATTTCAACAGTGACCATTTGAGCCTTAGATTAAACCTGTAATCAAGAACCTTCCCATCCTATCTCTTTTATCTGAGTAAAACATCCAAAAATCATCATGGCTTGAACAGCTTGGACAAGATCTGCTCTACCAGAGCTGAACTAAGACTAAGCAACACTTCTTGTATAAAACTATCTTCATATAACTAGCAGTCCAAGATGGTATCCATTGCCCTTAATGAGAATGAGTTTTTAAAACTTAACCCTTTAGCATTCAGGTTAATTTATCAAATGTAATCCTTATTTATCCACGTTTTTAAAAATTAATTATGTAGTACTGTGTAGCTCCAAGATTTTAAAGATGTGATTGTTTATTTTTAGAATGACATTGTAGGCTAGGTCTAAGAGACTGGATCTGGCCATTTTCAACATAAGACAGGTAGAATGTTTGGGCCGGATATGGCCTGTTTAAATGCTAAAGGGTTAAAGAAAGCCAACATAAAACTACAAACTTAATATCTACTTTTCGTTCTCTGACATGTATTTAGGCTTTCACTATTTTAAATTAAGACCTTATGAACATGATTGGAGGTGGGGATGGATGGATGGGTGGATGGGTGGACGTAAGTAAAGTAAGATTTTAATAAAAAGATAAATCATTAACAATGAGTAAAACAACCATAACCACATAAAATCTTAAAAGGTTTCCTTGACAGTTGGAACATGATTTTAGAATAAAACTATCAAAATATTCATGCACACATACAAACATTTCTATTTACTGATGTCACTATGTACTATGAAGCATTTTACTAGCCTAGAATAATGAGATAGTAAGCTTATTGACCTTAAATTAGCATTTAAGTAGAAGAAATGTTGCCTATAGAAGGTTGATGAATCTATCAGCTACAAGCTGATAATTTCACACAGAAATTGTTGTTTTAGCCAGAATCACAAAATTATTAAATCTCAACTCTTATTCTATGTATTCATCAATTCCAATAAAAAGAATTCTACGAATAACACTAAAATGTTATTAGGCATAAAGAGAAAACTATCAGAATAATAAGAAAATACCAAATGGAACCGATTTAGCCAAAGAGGGTATTTCTATATGGTTGCTTGACCAGCAAGAAATAGCAACAAAATTTTTTTCGGACCACACCTTACCATTTTAATGCCAAGGTGTGGTTTACATTAACTAACTGAAAAATAAGATTAGATAGTTATGGCTAAAACACTTTCTATCACAGGAAGCTTGATTAGTGCTGACCTAAAACTAACCAATAACAACACAAACTGAACTGACCAGCAAGTGTGAGAGAATGTGTTAGTATTTGCATAATAAATGGTTTCTAGCAAGTAAATTGGCATGAAAGACTGACTTTTTAATAATATTTTATTCAAAGAAGAGTTCTCATTATTTTATTTAGTAGTTTCTTCAAATGCGTGGCACTAATGAGTTTGGGTAAGTTTAGTAGTATCAAAGAGGCTTAGTACTAATGGATTTGGCTGTGTTTTGGAATATCCAAAAGGCTTGGCACTAATGGGTTTGGCTCAGTAAAGAATTATCTGATAGGCTTGGCAGTAATGGGTGTTGTTGAATGTATTCGTGTCTTCAGCAGGCAGTGTTCCAATATGTTTGCTAAATTTAAATTTGATGTACATGTATGCATTGAAAACAAAACAAACTACAATAGCTACATTTTCAATCTGAATGATTAGGGAACAAAAAAAATAGGGTGTTGTAAGTATATGTTACCAGAAGAAGAGCTTCAATTCAATAAATCTGGGTCAACAGTCAAATATATTAACCACTCAACTATTGAATTTTTATATAAGAGAAATAAAACAGACATTTGTATGACTAGATATTTTCTTTGTGCCAGCTTGAAACTATTATTGATTACCAGCTAAATAGAATATTCTCTTACATAGGCATAAAAATTCATTGATATTTACAGGAGGATTATGATATTTAAGTGTTTCATATTGTGACTTAAATCTGACATAAGTAATATCAAACAACACCAAAAATCAGAAACTGAAACCAAATTATCAGAAGCTTAGTTCTATCCAACCCATGTTTCAACTCTTGAGACAGAGTTTACCAGTTCATGCATGTTCATAATTTCCATTTACAAAAATATTTCTAATCAGAAACAGAAGCAAAAAAAAATACAAAGTCCTGAGAGCAGTTTCCTGAAATTTTGATTTAAATACAGTTCCTTCATTTTTTTCCATTTTATATCCACCTTTCCATGCTGGCATGGGTTGGACAAAGACTTATGAAGACAGTATTCAGTATTTTACAGCCAAATACCCTTCCTGTCCCCAACCCTTATCTGTTTTCCAAGTAAGAGTTTTTTTTGTTTTTTTTTTGTATTTTTTATTTCACTGGCTCTATAAGCACAGAGCTACAGGATATATAGTCTGCAAGGAATGCAAATACACCATCACTGCTCAACTAGTCATACAAAGACTCATAACAAGCCTTATTTTTGTTTTGCACTTATTTTCTTTGTTAACTTGATTGAGGTTGTTTATGTTGATTTAAATATTTTCATGGAAACTTATTCTATTATTTGTTTCAGACATTAGACCATGTTCAGGCACTGTCTCTAAGGATTTTAATCATTCACATCAACTCAGTACATTTTAAGTCTAATCTTTAGTTCTGCAATTTATATTTACCATATCATATGTTTTTCTTCTTTCAAACTCTGTCAAACAGAAAGACAGCCATAGAGGTAGACATAAATACACACATATATACACACATGCACACACACACTATATGTATGATACCTTACATACAGCTTTTGTTTACTAATTTTACTGACATGGCACTTGTTGGTTTACAGCTACAACAGAAAACACTTGCCTGCTATGCACACACTGGGACTGAATCCTGGGCCATGTGGTTGCAAAGTGAACTTCTCACCACGCATGCATCATCATATCTTGCTACCTCCACCTGCTGTAGAATGCGCACAGCATGAGATAGTTGCCTCCATAGTATTCGATCTTTGGCAAGAGCATTCAGAAAAACTATGTCAAGACCTGTCCATGCTACAATGTTATCTCTCAGGTTGCTAAGCTTTGTTTCTCTCTCCATTAATCACGCCTTCCAAACAGATTTTGCTGACACCACAAATAATTCGCTTTGGGGGGGGGGGGCAGTTTGAATACTTAATTCTTGATGACTGAGATGACTGATGGTAATATGGTCCGAGAGTTTGGTGTTAGTAATAAGTCCCATTACATGATCCTGAAAAACTTCCAGTTTCTGTAGTGCAACAGAAGAGCAATTGATAAGGCGGCGAGCTGGCAGAAACATTACCCTGCCGGGCGAAATGCTTAGCAGTAGTTCGTCTACCGTTACGTTCTGAGTTCAAATTCTGCCGAAGTCGACTTTGCCTTTCATCCTTTCGGGGTCGATAAATTAAGTACCAGTTACGCACTGGGGTCGATGTAATCGACTTAGTCCCTTTGTCTTTCCTTGTTTGTCCCCTCTATGTTTAGCCCCTTGTGGGCAATAAAGAAATAAGAAGAGCAGTTGATACAATTCAGCCCATATAAGACTACAGGAGGAGCATAGGTGTTGTAGATGTTTCTTTGATTTTATGTGATATGGGACCAGTTTTGAAGTAAGTGTAATTTTGTTCTTAAAGGCTACCTGACCAAGTTCAGTTCTATGGTTCACAACTTTCATTCCATCATGGTTTTATTTTGTTGTTTGAGAGAGTCTGTGTCCGAGGTACATAAATTCAGAAACTTGATTTACTAGTTTGCCATATATTGTAGGGTTGAGGTCTGAAATTAGATTAATCGGTTGTCATGTATTCTGTTTTTGATACATTGATAGAAAGTCTCGCTTCTGCAGCATGTTACCACACAGGTAACACCATCCCCATTAATGCATACCATCCTTACTGTTGCTAACTGCTATTCAACTAAAGAGCAACTCTCCAGCTGACCGAGGGAAAATAGATTAATGCAATCAGTTTTGAAGCATAACACACTGACTATGGAAAATTTGGACCATGTTATCAGTAAACTAACAACATAATCTCAATGTATTTGAAGCCCAGTGTTGTAATTTCAAAATCTGAACACTTACAATGAGTAAAATCTATTCCCATACTGTCATCATTTCAATTGACATCAGGTATTTTTGTCTTGAGTATTTAAAGTTTTAAAGGATTTGCTCCATTATAACAAGGACTCTCCAGAAACATCTTCCTATACCCAACTATGGTGTAACCAAAACAACTGGATGCCTTTTCTTAGGCACATTATATATATATATATATATATATATATACATATCAATGTTACAGTCCAACCTAGCATTCTCTAACATACAAACACACTACTCAAAGTCCTTATACATACACACACACTCACACATACAAATACAAATATACACATGCACAGTATTTAAACATGTTCTTTCACATATGTATGCTCACCCATTCACACACACACAACAGGCTTTTTCATGGGTCTCTCCCCCTTTCATGTCTCTTTTCCTCCTTTTATTCTCCTCTATGGACTTTTCTCTGTGTATCCAACAAAGGACTGTTCAAAACATTACACTATTTCTCTTTATAAGTTGTTTTTGCCTTCTTTGAGCGTGAACCTAATGATATTTACCTGTGAACATCCCTGGGACTTTTGTTGTTTTTGTATTTGATTTCATCTTTTGTTATTGATTTAACATCCATATTCCATGATGGTAGAGATTGACAGGCTCAACAAGGTTTCAATGAGTCCAAAGACCTCATCATGCTCCAATGCCTGTTTTAGCATAGTTTCAACAGCTGGATGCCTTTCTTAATGCCAATATTACATCAGTCCCTCTGGAGATGAAAAGCACTCATGGCAGTGGCATGTAAAAGTGTCCATGTGGTGCCACATAAAGACACCCATGCAGTGCCACGTAAAAGCACCCAACACACTCTGTACAGTGGTTGGCATTAGGAAAGGCATCCAGCTGTAGAAACCATTCCAAAGCAGACTAGAGTCTGGTGCAGCTCTCCAGCTGGCCATCTCTGGTCAAGCCATCTAACCCATGCCAGCATGGACAATGGATTGGATAATGTTTTTATATATGTGTGTGTGTGTGTGTGTGTATAATAAGTTTGTGTAACAGTTCTCCATCCTTACAAAAGTAAAAAATCTAACAGTAACACAAGAAACTAAATTCCATCTTTTGCCAGTATGTTCCACAATAACTTGGCATACATACAAAAAAACTACTGCTTAATGCACTTAACAGCAGAAAATATGACCAGTCAAAGAAAATCAACATTGTGGTCAAAAACAAATAGCATTAAGTAGTTTTCATTTACTCAAGAAAATAGAGTCAACCATAATTAGTCTTCCAATAACTTTGATTCAATGATTTATTGAAAAACTCAAATGCAGAATGAAAACTAGTTTTTAATGTACACAATTCTAGTCACACAACACACTGGGTTTCTATTCTGACTAAGTAGATATTCATGTCCATATTATTGTAAGTCGACCGTTTTTGGTCTCCTTGGTTTCTAATTAGACAGGGAGAGTCTCCAATATAGCAATAATTATTAAACATTCTCAGTCACTCAAACACACTCCAACCACCAGACCACAGATGTATTGTCCCTTCTCTCTGCCTTTTCTACCACTACTACATACAGTAGTTTCTGCTCCTCAGAACTGACTAATCTAGTACTACCTCCTCTCAAACACTCCACTATCTCTCCATCTTCTCATTATCCATACTGTATACCAGCTTATCACTATTCCAATCCCTTCCTTCCCCTAATGTCATTCCCTTGAAATTCCCTCCCACCACACATCATTTCTGCAGCTGCTAACTTTTGAGACTTTAACCCTTTAGCATTTAAACCAACCATATCCGACCCAAATATTTTACCTGTTTTATGTTCAATCTGACCAGATCCAGTCTCTCGCCTACTCTACAATATCATTCTAAAATGTAACAATTACATCATTGAAATCTTGAGGCTATGGGATAATGCATGATTAATTTTTAATAATGTGAATGAATGACAAAATAATCTGAATGTTAAAGGGTTAGACAGAATTTTTAGATCAGTTCAAATATATCTGTGACATATTTGACTTGCAAAAATGCCATTCTCACTGTAGTTTGCCATTTCTGTTGATCAAATATGTCCCAAACATATTTGAAATTATCATAAAGTTTGTTTATTTCACAACAGTTTCATGTACCAACCATATATTTTGTCCCAGCCTGGTAGCTGCAGCATGCAGTCAGAGAATTATTTCTACTGATTTCTTATAAAGGAAGCCAAAACGTTCAGTCATTGCAGAGTTGTCTTCCTTGACATCTAATACTGATGAGAGCATAAAGTGCTCAAAATGCATATATTAGTCCATATTAATCCATATATTAGGGGGCACTCTGAAATAGCTTTGGTGTTTTCCATCTTTTGCCTAAAAGGTAAAAATTTTTTTCCATGGCAAACTGCAATAAAAATTGCCTCTTTACTGATCAAATATGTCCCACGTGTATTTGAACTGATCTAAAAGTTTGCTTATTTCACAACACTACTTCGCGTGCCAAACAAGTATTTTAAGTTGAATGCTAACAGCATCAACCTCAACAAACTTGGCAAGTTTTATAGAAGCCTTGTGCACAATCCCTTCCACTAAACCAAACTTTAAAGAAAAAGAAAAATTATTTCTTGACAAATGCTTCTTCGCTGTTACCATAAATTCTCCTATCGAATATCTCCAATCACCAACAAATTAGAATACCTCTGTTTAGTTAAGTTTGTTGAATTGATTGATTGTCTGCTTTTGTATCCCAGAAACAATTGAAGTGAAGAAGTCCAAATACTTTATCAATGATGTTTACTAGGCAAAAGCAATAGCTTTTGGTAAGGATTTTTTCATTTTTCTTTTTTTAAAGGCCCCACATTAATTACTTTACTATGTCCAGTTTTCCCTTACCCAAACATCAGCTCTCTGGAATTGCCTCTCTATTCGTTCTTTTCCCACATGTGTTGACTTACAAAGGACCAAAGAAACACTAATGGCCTCAATTCCACACGTCTTTGAGGTCCTTCCTCTAAACCCAGCAAGTAAAAAAAAAAAAAAGTCAGTTACTGGTTCCACACCAGTAACTCACAAATTTTCCATAAGTTAAAAACAAGTATTCTAACAGGTGATCCAGTAGACAATTGTTACAGGTGTGCATGGTTGATGAGATTCAACATGTCAAAACAGCCAACAATCACACAATTTCTGGGCTTTCTGCTTGTTATGAGTCATTCATCACTTAACTGCTTTTTTTTTTCTTTTTATACTAAAACAATATTATCTCATGCACCAGTGAGATAGAATCAAACAGTTGACCTTTTGTAATCAACAGGTCATGAGCGTTATTAACTGCAGGAGGTAAGGTGAGAGTTGTGAGGCTCATGGCCAAGTTTTTAAGAATAACCTAGAATATATAAGTAATAACTGGTAATTAAACCACAGTTCCAAACTTAATTCGCCTAGAGCTTTCCACCACCAACATTAGAGCACTGTATACTCCATCTTTATACAACTTATAAACCTATAATACTTACATTTCTCATATACTCTTCCAGATTTGCCTTTTTAAGGATAAACCTATACTACTAAGGTGCACTAGTGTAAAAGGTAAAACCATTTGTACAAGTGAGCCATGAAATATTGTTATTTATCATAAGAAAATGTAAACTGGCTCATCTTAGCAACAAAATAACAAGCTAAGGCCCTGTCGAAAGCTATCAGATTTTTTTCCTCCTCCTCACAGCAAACTAACTTATTCCACTGTGTGAGCATTTGCCATTAGACTATCTGATAAATGGCAGAGGGAGAAGCAAGTTCACTTGGACTCAGCTGAGCGAGCTTAGAACAGTTAAAAAAGAAAGGGGTATTGCTAATACTACAACAAAGCATTTGATACATGGACATATAATAGAATGGCTGAAGTAATGCTATCAGTTGACATTAACTGCTAAATAGTAATCCTGAGAAAATTTGCTATAATGCAATTTCACAAATGTAATAGATTAGAATCAAATTAAGAAAAGAATTGAGAAAATATTGGACAAACTGAAGTGTAATAATTCAGCTAAGATAGATGGCAAACAGAAAAAGGAATGTAAAACCAATATAAAAGAGTTAAAGTAATTACATGAATATACAAGAAGTTAACTGAAACAGGCATTTAACTTCCAACCATCTTTGAATTTGCCTTAGTTTCATTTCCAGAACACTACATTGTCCCTTCTTGCATGCTGCAAACTATATTTCCTTTTACTGTTTTATACAATCTACAATTGTTTTCCCTGTTGTGTGCAATAAAGTAATGAATAAAACTTATAAAAAGCATTATGTTACTATAAGAAACAAACAATATTGCCTTAGAATTCCACAAACTAAATAAATGTCAATACTGGGGAAAAAGGTCTCCATAATTTAATAGATGCAGAGAAAAGAAAACTATAACAAATCAAATATCTGAGAATATTATTACCAAACATTCACAGCAATTAAAGAGTGTTATATAAATCCTATTTGTATAGTAAAACAAGTATTTATCTCAAAGTTTTTACAATATATTGTAATCTTCAATCCATGATTCCATTTTCAATAGTAGTGTGTGTATGTGTGCATTTTCTTTGTTGACAAATGTAAATGTCAAAAAATTCCATTTCCAACTGTAGATAATACATGACATTGGAGCTTAGTGGCAAGTGCAAAAATAATCAACAACAAATTTTAATGGTAACTCAATACATAATAAGCAAAAGCAACAAACTGATGTTCATCCAAGATATGAAAACAACCAAGCTGTGATGTTTGTAAAAGCATAATACATTTTCAGAAGTATCAAAACAAAAACAACTCTAACTTGAATGTAAATTAGGGCAGCACAAAGTAGATTGTTGCATATTTTAAGAAGCTTACTGCTGAGGCATAGATAACTGCTAATGATCATCAAAATGAAGAATCTACAGGCATTTTAAAGATGAATATAACTAGATACATTGTTTTAATAGAGGTACTTGAACACTAAGTGATGTACTAGTAGTACAGCTAATAGAGAGGACTAGATGTTGTACTAGTGGCACAGCTAGTAGAGAAAATTAGATGGTGTGCTAGTGACACAACTAGTAGAGAAGACAATCGAGTATTAGAGTACAGGACTAGATGCTATGCTAGTGACACAGTAAATAGAGAGGACTAAATGCTGTATTAGCAGCACAGCTACTGAAGTAGATTAGATGGCAGCTAGTGGAATGGACTAGATGAAATACAAGTGGTACAGCTAGTAGTGACGATTAAATACTGTACAGTACCTAATTCTTAACCTCATATTGCTAAGATCAAACTCCAAGGTAGATTATGCCGTTAATCTCTGGAATGTAAATAAATTCAAGTATAATGCTAAACTAATACAAATGACTATAACATTAGATGTACAGGTTATAACTCAATGTGAGCTGAGGGGGTTGGGAATTAAAGGTAGCAGCTAATGCAGGAGATAAACCTATGTTGGTATGGACATGTAATGAGAATTGATAGTGAGTGCTGCATCCTGACAGTGGAAGTTGTTCATAGCAGAGAAAATAGTGAAATTAGATTTGAAGAATTTTTGCCTCACAGACAAGATAAAGTACTGCATACCCTTCTGATCCATTCCAACATGAAGCAGGGGGAAAAAAATAAAAGACAGCCATCAAAGCAAAGCAGCCTTGACAGAAAGTAGGAGGTATACAAGGATTAGTAGCCTAGTAAAACAAAATATCTGTGTAAAGACAGCTTAGCACAACAGCTACTGATGTAAATAAACACAATTAGTAATAGCATAGAAAGAACGGTAAGCCCACTGCAGCAGATGACGTAAGCTTTTAAAAGAAAGGAAAACAAAAACGAAAGATCAGTTTTCGAATTGTAAGCTATTACTTAGAATAGTTAGACAAGGTTTTTTTTTAATAGTAAAATCCTAAAACAGAGAATAGGTGTAGTTCTTGACAAAAATGTATCTAGATCTAGTTCAAATGGCCTAGATTCTGCAACAACTTTAATAAATATTCATAGCTAGTGAAATATTTGTTTGCAAGCAAGACTAAAAACTAACAACAAGCCTAGTAAATTGGCCATCAACATTCTATAGCTTTTAACTTAAGATAGAAATAAACTGCAACAGACAAAGGAATAAACATATAACAATTATTATCATAATCATCTTCATATGACTATGTGTGTGTGTGTGTGTGCGCGTGTGTGTGTGCGCGTGTGTGTGTGCGTGTGTGTGTGTGCGCGTGCGTGTGTGCGTGCGTGTGTGCGTGTGCGTGTGTGCGCGCGCACGCACGCGCACACACACACACACACACACACACACACACACACACACACACACACACACACACACACACACACACACACACACACACACACACACACACACACACACACACACACACACACACACACACACACACACACACACACACACACACACACACACACACACACACACACACACACACACACACACACACACACACACACACACACACACACACACACAGAGAGAGAGAGAGAGAGAGAGAGAGAACATCTGTATCTGCTTTTCATAATAAAATATTTCTTAACACCAGGGAGAGTCTTTTGCTTTCTGGATAAAATAAGTGCACATTGGCATAAAAAAAAAATCCAAGAGAATAATCAACTTTGGACAAATTAATTAACTATTACATATAGTGAGTAGTCTTTTTTTAAATCCCATTCATACATTCAAATATCTTATTATATATATATATTATAAAAATCTGAAATGTAAAAGGGTTGAGTGAGGGGCTGACAAACCTTTCTCAAAGAAAAACTGATATGTTATTATCATTAACTAGAATAACTGGCAACATTGCTAGGATGAACTACAATTGGCAATAACAGAAGTAAACTGTTGCAGCTTGTAATATTACTAACAAACAACAAAATTAAATTCTAATGATGTTATTACAGTCTAGAAAATGGAGAAAGTAATTTCCCCTACATTATTATTTTTGACTAGTCATGAACTGGTATTTTAGAATAAAAGCTATTAAAATAGCCTTCTACATATCATATTCAATGTATACTGACAGTATTTGTCCTGACATAATATCCCTTATGGATTTGTGTTAAAAATGCAATAAATATCAGAGAGACAAACATTTAACCCAGTAACATTCAGTGTGAGCACCAGACACATTTGAGCCTTTTCAATGTTTACTTAATATTTACTTAATTAAAATATTTACTCAATGTTTACTCAATATTTACTTAATTAAAACAGCCATCTAAGTACTATCTTTTCTTTATTTATAGATGTTTTCTTTAGGGCTTATTCTTACTTGTGGTAGCTTAAATTCAATTGAAATGAACAACAAATCAGTGCAGAAAAAAAGAAAAACATATAAAAAAAAAAAGTTTTGAAAATGAAATAGATTTTAAATGAAATAATTTTTTCGTTTTCATTGTACCTCCCAAGAAGGAAAAAACAATGTTCTTCACCCGCTGTGGCATCAACAAAGAGATAAAATAGATGGAGATAAAAAGAAAGACAGTGTTGTTAACAGAAATCAGCATCAGAGAAAATAACAAAAATATTAATAAAATTAACAAAACAACTGAAAAACTCCAAGGGATATCATATTCAATTTTTTTAATATTTTGACAAGAACATTGTTCAGATAAGATTGTCCCACGATGCATTTGGTTCTCACAGGAGCACAGACGATTTCATCTTTAAGCAATGTATCTGGGGAAGTTAAGTTAGCATACATACCACATGCTTCTTCAAGTGAGGTTATGTAACAAAGGTATTTACAAATTTTATATTTTTAAGGAGATTTAATAAAAAAAAGGTTTAAAGATTGAATGGAATATTAAAGACGTCTATAAAGCTAGTGTGCGTAAAAGCTTAAAGCAAAAAGTTGATAAGCCAAACAATTTTCACATACAAACATATTCACGCACTGCAACTACCCAATATTTCCAAAAGACTTAATAAGCCATATTTTGGGCCACCATTGTTGGGTTCCTGTTTGTTTTGGTATTTATGAAGTATAACATCTCCTTATTTTACTCATTCCTTTCTAATTCTATTTCAGTATTGTTGTTCTATATGTTGTATCAATCGTTGTTAGCTCTTGTCAACAGCAATTTCATTCTCTTTGATATATTGCAAATTGGTCTGCCTCCACTTCTCCTTCCTTGGTGCCAAGCAACACAAGGAAAATACGGAGTACTTCCTATGTAGCATATATTTTTGTGTTGTCATGGTAACTGAAAAGCAACACCGGACAAACATTTGTGTTTTATATATAAATAGTGAAACCAAAACAATATTCTCTTTAGTTTCAGTGTGTTTGAGGAAGGGGACAAACAGAACACAAAAAGCAAATTAAAACAAAAAAAGAATAATAGAAATGTCATGGGGATTGACATGTAAAAATTGAGAGAAGTAAATTTATATAAAAGAGAGAAACATTGCACACCATTTTTCAGTTACCTTGATGATAACTAAACATTATACAAGCATAATATATGTGTATGTACACACACACACACACAAGAATGCCTGCATCTGCTTTTTGTAATAAAATCTCTCTTATCACCAAGGAAACCCTTGCTGCCTGAATGAGTGCCACACAAATAAGAAAAATTTGAATGAATAATGGAACAAATTAATTATCTCTATTACATGTATTGAGCACATTTTTCATTTCATCCATATACCCAAACATACACATATGTATGTATTTACAATATAAATATGAGCCATGGAGTGGGTTGAGTAAGGAGCTAACAAGCTCTTCTGATAGAAAAACTTACTATTGGATTGGGATTGTTCAAGGACAAACAATATGCTGCATAGTACAGAAATAAAGAATAGAGATGGATAGACAAACAGACAGATACACATATAACTAATTAATTAATTAATTGATGACTAAGTTATAACTGGTCAAAGAATACGATTGAATATTTTAAAGAGTGAGCAAAGAGGGCACAATGAAAAATAAATACTATCAGGTCATCCTATAAGTTTTGTCCGATTTTACCTTTTTTAAAACTGAATGAAATTTAATAGTATTTTAGAAGGTCTAATGGAATTAAAAATCATTTTTATGCATTTGTGAACATTTAAACTAATTAAATATTATTTTACAGAATAATACAATTAAAATTTGATTAAAACCCTTTCTAACATGAAAGTATCCAAAGATGAGTACAAAAAAGGAAACTCTGCAGCTGAAGTGACTCAAAACATACACTCAGTTTATGGGAAAGAATGCATAAGACATGTATATCAGTACATATATAAAATGATCACCTTAAAAGCATAGCATTAAAAGCAATTAACTAGGATATAACTTCGATCAAAGCATAGACATTTCTTTCTCATTAAATCCAAGTCATCAACCCAAGTAATTAGACATGTTAATATTTATTCAAAACAGAGTAAACACAAACACACACACACACACACAAAGTGACAGTTATTACTAGAAGCTTATCGATAAATATTTAATCAGCAAACAACTGGCTTGGTTGTTAACTGTAAAATAAAACTTATCAATAGATGTTGACCAAAATATCTCATCCATCATTTCAGAGTTCCCAAGTCCGGCTAAAATGTTTTTACACTCATCAATCTATTTTGGGCCCTCCCCTGCCACGTTTCCTTCCCAAAACACAACAGTAAACAGCAGTCAAGAACTTTACTTTTGCAGTACTGACTTTCATTTTGAATTATTTGCATGGGAGGAGAGTTGCACACACACACACACACACACACACACACACACACACACACAGCAAACTTTTAGCAACTTACTGATAATTCCACTGTGAAGAAGTTCAAATCAGTACAAAGACACAAAAATATTTCATTTATATTTCCTACTTTCATCTCTACACCAAGAATGGTGGGAGAGATTCAACTACGATTAAACCTCAACCTATTCTTCACTGATTCGCAAATTAAATGACTATATCCATTCTAAGATCTGTCCCAAGATCAGGGGATATATTACAAAATTATCAGATTGTTTTTGTTTTCTTGTTTAAACCGCATCTCTATTTTAGGAATTTCAACTAACATCCATTAAAACAAGAAACAATTGCAGACAGAATACTCAATGACTATATTCAAACTGCAGTAAACAGTAGCTATCAAATATAGAGAGTTATAGATCAGTAATATTCACAGCAGTTTTTCCATCACGTACAATTTTGTAGTCTCATTTACAATATGTCATTACTATCATAACCATTATCATCAGTGCTACCATTATCATTATCATTTATAGGCTTTAGTTCCATTTCTTGCATGCCTGTGCTGGCTTCAATTAGAGAATCCATTTAACATAAAAATATTTTAACTGAGAAACAAGGTTACTCTAGTATTAAAGTAACAAGCCAAAGAATTGTGAATCAATGAAAGATAATCAAAATGGTCTACAGAGAACAAACAACAGACCAGACTAGGATGATACAGCAGTTATTTTATAGTGCATTAAAGACTAAAGACAATTTACTGGTACAATATACAATTCTTAAATTGATCATGACATTCAAACTGAATTCTTTTATTAACACTTGCAGAAATTCAGAGATATGAGACTATAATGGCTGGATAAATAATCATCAATATGACTAACAATTTTCTGTCCATTTTTCCAGTCCATCATAGAATGGACAAAGGAATTTGTGGAAGGAGATAGATTTACAGGACAAAGTACTGGATGGAGGGAAAGACAAAGGAATATCTGGAAGGAGTGATGTATACAGAGGCAAAGGAAGGGATGGTGGGAGAGATAGAGAAAGAGAGAGGTAAAGGAATGGATGGAAGAAAAGAGATATACAAGGACAAACAGACAAGATCTATGCTTTGGCTTCACTGTAGCAGTCTTTAACCTTGGTCAATACTCCATCAAGAGCTTCAACATGGTCACTCAATGGGCTAGAAATAACAGCCAAATCTCCCTTAAACCATACCCCACCATATCGCATAAAGAAAGGATGCATTATACAATGTATTTCTAGGCAAGATGGCCAAGGCTGGTTTGCTTAATCAAAGTTGGCCTAAAGTTAAACAACAATTCATAAATGCAGATGCTATTTTTTTTTCTCTAACACTGAGTTACCCCAACTGCTGTCAATTCCTATTAGATTTTAGCTATCTTTTTCAGTTCATTTTTCCATAATATTTGTGTTTCAAAATTACATCATGCTTATTATCTGCTAATATTTGTAGTTTGTTTATCTTATCTGAAAACATTTGATCATTATTGCTCAATATGTGCTTTTTTAGCTGCAAAATAACTCAGTTATCAAGTTTTTTTTTTAAGCATTTCTTTTTTTCTGTGGTAGGTTATTCATACAGAGTTCAATTTCCCGTCTTATTTGTTGTCGTGATAAAAAAAAAATGAAAGAGAAACACTGTTATCCACAGAGGATAGTCCAGCTAAATCTTCCTAATTGTTCAACACTATATAGTATGGTCTTTTTATTTATGTGTGTCTAAGAGGATTTTTTTTGTCAGACATCTGATGAGGAAAAACTCATTATTTCTCCTCTGACCAGAGACCTGGTCCAAGTGCTTATAACACTAAAAAATCCTCTCAAGAATCGGGGACATGGTGTTAAATCAGGTGATGGATTAGGTCTAACACCTAACAACTGGCACAATGCAATTTTCAAGATTCTGCATGGTTTCCATCTACCCAATTTCACTCACAAAGCATGAGCAAAACCAAAATTATATTAATATGACAAGAGAAAACATTTTTCCAGGGTGCTGCACAGTCCAATGAAACCAAAAAAAAAAAAAACATTTCTTATATCTGACTTAATAATTTTCTTTGGTGTTGTCCAGCTATTTCATGCATATTCATATTTTTAGCTTAACCCTTTATTATTTCAACCAGCCATATCTAGCCCAAATATTCTATCTGTTTTATTTTCAAACTAGTTACATCTGGTCTCTCACACTTACCCTACAATGTCATTCTAAACATAAACAACTATATCATCGAAAGCTACAAGATTATGCATGATCAATTCAAAACAATGTGAATAAATATGCATCACATTTGACAGAGTAATCTGAATATTAAAAGGTTAAGTTGTGGTGGTTGTTGTGAATGCTGAGATGGTAATTGACTTGGTAAATGTAATTAGCTTCTACAATAGCTATGATATCAATGTACAGCTGCTATTGACTGACAGCCATAGCCAAATCATCTTAACTGCAATTCATTATCATCATTGTTTCAACATCCAATTTTCCATGCCCACATGGGTCAGAAGATGGAATTTGTTGAGGTAGATTTTCTAAAGCTGGATGCTCTTCATGTCACCAACCCTCACCTGTTTCCAAGTAAGGTAATATTTTCCCCATGACCAGACATGTTTTCACAGAAGACTGGAAATAAAGAACATCACTTGTATGATGGTGACACTCATTTACAATTATCATGCAAGGAGACAATAACACACACAGACAATGGGCTTTCTTTAGTTTCCATCTATCAAATCCACTTGTCCAAGATGTTATGCAATAGGACTGAACACTGAATCGTGCGGTTGGAAAGCAAATTTCTTACCACAGAACCACACCTGCAATTCTAACATTGAAAATCTGAACTTCCCATTGAGTTTTCCTCCACTTCAGTGTAACAAGCAAAATGCCATCAGGTCTCATCAATTTGGGGGATTTTAGCAACAGAAGAAACTACTGTACTTAGTAGACACAAACCCAAAAGAGTAGAAAGAATGTTCCATTTCAGTTTGATGTTTGTTACAAGCATAAAGCTCATGAATATTCTTTTCTACTCTAGGCACAAGGCCTAAAACTTTTGGAGAGGGGCCAGTTGATTAGAACTACCCCAGTACAGAACTGGTACTTTATTTATCGACCCCAAAAGGATGAAAGGTGGAATCTGAACTCAGAACATAAAGACAGATGAAATACTGCTAAGCATTTCGCCCAGTGTGCTAACGTATCTGCCAGCTCACCGCTTTACAAGCATAAACCCCATGAATATTGAACAAATAATAAATTGACAGCTAAGATTTTAATGCAAATGATATTATGCATAAGAAGCATCAATGTGAGACAAAAAATAAGCAGCTAGGTCAATGATGACACACCAAGTCACAAATGAATTATCTGTGAAGCACAAGATACTCATTGAGATAAACTACCTGTTAAAATAAAGATAAAACACTATGGTAAAAATACAGTACTTAATTTTAGAAAAGAAAATGGCAAGAACTTTGTTGTGTAATCAATAATGCAGTTCCCCAGTAAGCGATAACTATATGATTTAAGTCCCGCAGTGAACCTGTTGTCTTTTGTATGTTTTTTACAATTTCAAATTGGTATTTACAACATCTCATATAATATACATTAAAATTATAGCTGTTAATTTATAATTAGATCAATTGTGTTGAAAAAGTTTGATAAATATTTTTTTTTTTTAATTTTCAACTCTAAATAAACATTTCTAACAAGATCTACATTTGATGAAATTTTATACTCATAATGACAATATTGTCTGGAGCCTGAATCATTTGGCTGCCATATAAATCTAAATACAACAAAAAAAAAAATGAATACATTTTGTGGTTTAATTTTATCATGACACAAGTTATTTTTATCCTTTGATTACTTGCCTGTCGATTTCACAAGCATGCCATCCAACTCATGCACTTTAAATTAGCAAACCATTATAATACAAATCATTAAAGAGAAACTAATTATATGATTTGTTTCAAACATCCAGACAGTAGAAGACATATTTCTTCATCATTGCTTCTCCATTATATCTTTACTGAGAAAGAGAAAAACAGAACAAACAATTTTACTTCAAATCATGCTCTACCATCTTAAAAAAGGAAGACCACAACGGACAATGTAGTCCTCAGTATATAAAGAGAAAGGATGGTTACAACTAACATACTTTGGGCCATATGTCAACTGGATCAGAGCTAGCTTGGAGTTTAATAATAACAACAAATATCAGTTACTTTTACAATGCACATTCCACCACGTAGAGTATAGCATTCCAGTACAACAGTTAGAACATTCCATTCAAGCAAAATTTGCCTTTCATTCAATAATTACCACAATACACAGGAATTAATTCAACTAACTATACAGAGATTAGTTCTAGCAATAAATTTCCCCAAGCTTTTTTAACCCTTTAGCATTTAAACCAGCCATATCCAACCAAAATAATCTACCTGTTTTATCTTGAAACTGGTCAGATTTGGCCTCTCACATTTACCCTACAATATTATTCTAAAAATAAACAATCATGTCATTGAAATCCCTAAGCTACAAGATAATACATGACTAATTCAAACCAATGTGAATAAATAAACATTAAATTTGACAGAGAAATCTGAATGCTAAAGGGTTAAAAACTTTACACCTATAATACATAAAAGGATTTATCAATATTATACGTAACAATCTTCATTTCACTGTAGTTTTGTGGTACTAGAGATTTCTAGAAGCCATTTGCTGTAATATGCCATGGTACAAAAGCTTGCAAATTTTTTTTTAAGTATATGATAGGAGTACAACAATAACAAAACAAATGGAAAGGTACTTTTTCGGTTAAACTGTAAAAGATTTTTTTGGTTACATAATTGTATGCATTTTTCACTCCCTCACTCTCTCTCTCATTCACACTTAAGCTGTTTGCTTCATTTTAATGGTAAATTATCACAAGGCAAATAGTCATAAGAATCATTAGTGATTACAGATATTCAAAGCCATAATCAATATTTGTCTTGCTTTGCTTTGGATCCTCACAACATATGTCTTGAGCGTTGTTAGACCTGGAAGAGCTCAACTCTCTCCAGGTCTAACCCTTTAGCATTCAGATTAATCTGTCAACAGTCATGCTCATTCATTCAAATTTCAAATTAATTATGCATTATCTCATAGTTTTGAGATGTCGAGGAAGTGATTATTTATTTTTGAATGACATTGTAGGGTAGGTGCAAGTTTGAAAATAAAACAGGTCAAAATATTTGGGCCAGATACAGCCTCTTTAAATGCTAAATACAGCCAATTTCTTCCAGAAAGACAGACAGACAGACAAAAGAAACACAGACAGGCGCAGGCACAACTGTGTGGTAAGAAGCTTGCTTCCCAACCACATGGTTCTGGGTTCAGTCCCACTGCATGGCACCTTGGGCAAATGTCTTCTACTATAGCCCAGGCTGACTAAAGCCTTGTGAATGGATTTGGTAGACAGAAACTGAAAGAAGTTCCCTCATCACTGTTTGACAACTGGTGGTGTGTTTTTTGTGTCCCTGTCATTTAGCAGTTCAGCAAAAGAGATCAATAAAATAAGCACCAGGCTTTAAAAAGTACTGGGGGTCAATACATTCAACTAAAAGTTCTTCAAGGTGGGGCTACAGTATGGCTGCAGTCTAATGACTGAAACAAGTAAATAGCAAAAAAAGTAAGAAGACAGACAGGAGAAACACAGACAGACAGGAGAAACACAGACAGACAGGAGAAACACAGACAGACAGGAGAAACACAGACAGACAGGAGAAACACAGACAGACAGGAGAAACACAGACAGACAGGAGAAACACAGACAGACAGGAGAAACATAGACAGACAGTGAAGAATCAACTCCAAGCAACTCTGCCAATTCACTACCTTATTATCACAATGTGAATTATTGATTACCTCATTATTTGACAACTGAAATTAAACATTATCATCAATACAGCATAATAATACTAAATTATTAAGAACTAACAAATAAATTCCAAACATGTGATACAGTCTGAATGGAACATTTTCAGAAGAACATTACTCCAACATGTCAAAGAAACCGATAAAAGCTGATGCACATTGGAGTTCTATTTACATAGACATTTCCTGGAATAGATAAATTGTTCAGCCTAAAATGCAAAAAAAATTCATGTCTGAAATGTCAAATTTTGATGATATTTGTTGTCATTTGATGAACAGCCTAGCCATGACTGGCTTATATGTCATTGTAGATGCACTTTTCTAAGATTAAAAGTGTTATAGTTAGTGGTGAGGAAAATCTGGCTGTTATTTCAGGCTAAGTTACTAAAAAAAAAATCTTGGTAATTCACTTGTAGAAAATTCATTGTCTCCCTGCACCTGTGCACCCACCCAACTTTAACACACCCACCAAAAATTCCTTCATAACTTTCTCCTATTTCAATTATTTTACTATATATTAATTAATGACTGCAAAATTTCCCCTAATGCACAATCCAGTGACTGGATCGCTTTTAGGGTTATGGAAAGAATGGTGTATTTTCCATCACCCAAAAAGCAATCTAAAATTTGCTCCTCACCTCACAAAACCCTTGAATCCTGCCTCTCTATAAAGTTTTATCCCAATCTATGAAAATACACTGGAGTGAGTGACATTCCCAAGAAAGAAAATTACTCAGCTACTGCTACTAACCACTTACTACTGTCACCTGATAACTTTTCAAAGTTAGCAGAAACAAATTGCAAACAAAACCACTTCTTCACTTTGAACCTTCCTTTTACCATCTATACAGTTTCCCTTATGGATAGGTCTAAGAGAGAAATGCTTTATATGTCATGCAGTGGTCTCTCGCCTTTGAGGACTTCAGTGAGAGCAATGTTGTAGTCCTTAACAACAACAAAGCCTTCAGTATTATTTAACATGAGAACCTGCAAGCTAAGTTGCCAACCTAGTGGATCTATTTATCTCATGGATTAGTAGTTTCTTCTCAGACAGCTCCAGTGCAGCATGTTGTGAAGAGACACTCTCAAACCACTTTTTAGCAACTCTGATACAGTCCAAATTTTGGTTGTTTTGCATACTCTACCTCCACTACATTAATAACCAACTGTTGTTATTGATAATTATGTATGCTACTTATGTAGATGATACTGTTGCTCACTCATTGACCATCTATGCCTATACATCACCCTCATGCAACCTAGCTGCCTCATGCCAGAACTGCAACAACCTCAAATGGGATGACAATCTGGAACTTCAAAGTTGCTGGCCCTTCTTTCATGGTGACCACATTTCTATAACATTACCAAAATAGTACCCTAAAGTCTAGTCAGGGCAAGAAAAATAGTTTAGCTCCAATCAGTAGTTGACCAACCCTATACAAAGCTCGAGTAAGACTTACATTGAAGAACTATAAAAAACAGATGGTGCTGCTACTAATATACACAAATATCCCAGACTGCATCCAGCACCATTCAATTAAATAGTAAATATTCACTCACCATCACATTATAACCATTTTGTCCCAGATGTGCTGTTTCTACTCTGTGTCTCTTCTTTTGCTAGTACAATGGTCTGTTTCCCTGAACTATCTTGTTGCATGCCCACTCCACCCAAGCCTGTCTAATACACTCCTACACTGACCCCTTGTCAACCCAACCGACTGAAACACACACTTTGTCCATGTTTTCAATATTGACATTGATTTAGAGAATGCAAAACAGAATATCAATTTCACTTGAAGGCCTGCAAGAGTCATAGACACTAAGCATTCCTCTTCCTTTGTCTAATATTAAAACAATATAAACCAAACAAATAAAATTTTCAATTTGACCCTAAACAAGATTTAAATGAGTATAGTCAAAGGTAACTGAAAAATAGAGACTTGAAATGGGGCTGGGCTTTTCTCTCTCTCTCTCTCTCTCTCTCTCTCTCTCTCTCTCTCTCTCTCTCTCTCTCTCTCTCAAGCTGAATAATTAACTGATTTAACTAGACTTAGCCATGTCTCCTCTCCAACAGCAGTACATCAATACCATAAGAATTGCTACAGATTGTCTCCAGTGAAGTTGGAAATAGCTGCACCACTCAGTGGCCATTCAGAAAGTATCTCATTAGAATAGAAAATGTAGATTTAATAGGCTGCTGCTACTTCTGTGGCTGGTTAAAACAGCCATGACATTTCTAATCTTTGAAAAACAAAAGCTAAAATACAATTATTATTAGTAATAGAAGTAGTCAGAGTAGTATTTGCTAATTTTCTTTGTGAATATCTCTTGTCAACTTGAGAACAAATGCTACATAATCTATATGGAAATACTTGTGATATAAATAAATATTGTAGGAGAAATAAACAAAACAGTCAAATAATCCAAAGTCAATATTCCAAACATTAATTATAAATAATATAAAACAGCCAACAAACATTAACAGTTATATCAATATAATCTACTTTCAAATGATAAACAATCACAAAACAACAACAAATGGTGATAGTGATTGTGGTGATGGCTGAGGGGTTGTCGTGTTACATTTTCTTAATGCTTAGATAAATTCAATAAAACTGGAACACATCTAAGAGTCAAAAGACATCTAGAGTACAGTAAACAATTTCATATGTTCAATGTGTGGATGTGTTGTTTACAACTTGTTGAAATTCCATGGAAGGGGAAGCCAATCCCAAGATTGCATTACATGAGAAAACTAAACATTTGAAATTTCTCTATTAATCTTTCCTCATAGCATGAATGTCTCTGGAAAGTAGTTTTGAATCTAGTCACATCACATCTTATCTGAAGCTGGAATATTAATTACAAATTAGAACTTAGGACTAGGTCACATTAACCATTATACACCAAAGGAGTCATAAATAAAAAGCAAACATGAAATGTTGTTATCATTGAGAAAAGAAACTCTAGATTTGATTCAGAAAAAAAAAACCAGTTGATTTATTAGTGAGATTATTGGCATATTCTGGGTTAACGAAAGTCGGGGGGGGGGGGGGGGAGGTGCCTTTTATTTCTTGAAGAAAAATAATAAATGCGTGTATGTAGATGAGACAGAGGGGAGCATATGGAAGACAGAGAGAGGGATTGTGAAAGAAAATGTGAGATTGTGTGTGAGAGGGAAGGAGCAAAAGAGAAAAAAAGTGGAAGAGAGTGAAAGGAAAAACCTTTTCTTGCTTTTCTTAATGTAAAAAGAAACAAAATATAATCCACCACTGTAATCTCTGTAACTGAATTCAACTGAACACACCAGCAAATAAAATGAGTTTATAGCATAAATATTTCTTTCTTCTTTTACTAGTTTCACATAATGGACTGAGAAAACGCTGGAACACCATATTCAAGGATTTAGTTGAACATATCAACTCCACCCAGTGTATATTTTCGAGTCTGGTACTGTTTTCACTACATTCACTTGTTGAATTACCAAGTTGTGGGACACACAAATTCTGGATTTTTTTTTTTTTAAGCAGAGTCAATACAAAAAGACAGAGGTATGTGTGCATACTAGATGTATATATCAGTGATGGAGGCAGTATTAATACCGAGGTAATATTTATTCCCACTTAAACATGATGTTCTATTAGAACAAACTTTACTGTGGTAGATACCATGAGAGAAACTCTCACATAAGCTTTTGGTACAAAATGGATGCTTGTTTATATTGCTAGTGGGGAGGTAAATCCCCGCCAACTCCAGCACAGAGAACACCAGATCACGTGATTTGAACCTTCCTTGATCTCATCAGTGATGGATGCTCGACTGCTAGAGATAGCAGTGACTCACCTGCCCACCATCAATATATAGCAAATCAGTGCCAAAACAGGTGCTGATATCACGATTAGCCAGTGAGCTTGTTAAAAAAATATATACTAACAACAGAGTCAGTATCAATACTGAGATGTAATATTTATTCCCACTTGGGTGTTCTATTAGAGAAAAACCTTTACTGCAGTAGACACCATGGGAGAAATTCTCACATAGGCTTTTGGTGCTGTTGTGTTGGTGCCATGTAGAAAAGCACCCATGCTGGTGCCACATGGAAAAACACCTGTGCCAGTGCCACATAAAAAGTAATTTGTCAGTCCCACATGAAAAAGAACTTGTGCCAGTGCCACATATAAAGCACCAATACTAGTGCCATGTAAAAAGTACCAATGCCAGTACCACATAAAATGCACCCAGTACACTCTGTAAAGTGGTTGGTATTAGGAAGGGCATCCAGTCACAATTGGAGCCTGGCCAACTTCTGTCAAACAGTCCAACCCATGCCAGCATGGAAAACAGATATTAAATGATGATGATGATATACATACACATATATAATTTCAAAATACTTTGTAACTAAAGTCTTCACCCAACATCAGATGTGTCTTGAAACGGTATCAACAATGTGTAGTCATTGCTTTCTGACAATTCCAAGTGAAGTGAAACTTCAAAAACAATAAGATTTTTCATCTAAATTCATTCCTTCTATCAAAAAGGGAGCATTAAATAGACAGAAAAATCCAATAAATTTTTACCAAATTGTCCTTCCTCTTCTATTCAAATGTAAAAATTCAATATAAGTTCAAGAATTCAATGGTGTTAGCATCATTCAAAAGAAAACATTTCACCGGCTTCCATAACTGTTAATGTTTTCTGTGGTATTAGCATAAGAATTATAGATGGATTTATTTAATTTCAATCTATATTCAGCCACTGTTTTGCAAATAAAATTCACTGCAACTCTGATTTATCAAGCTGAAAGTCAAGTATTGTAACTACACAGCCATCACAATTAATCTGTATCATCATCATTACTACTACTACTACTATTACTACTACAATTACTACTATTATTGCTACAATTACTATTATTATTACTATTGCTATTATTATTACTATAACTATTATTATTATTATTGAGTGAAAGAGCAGTGTATGCCATCAAAGTGACACTGAGGTAAAATATACGAAGCCTAGTATACCCATCATGACTGCCCGTCTGATAAGGGTACACCAGGCACATGCATCACAACCATATGTGCATGACATGGTGATCTCATATCAAGATAACAATGCATGACCTTGCAGATGTGGCCCAGTTAGAATTTTCTTCAGGTCGAGTAGCCCATCCCGCTCAAAAGGTCCCTGAATAAGGGTTGTTTAAGGATGTTGAACAAAACACCCATGTTTCCAAAAGTGAATTATCGAAACCCCAGAGAATTCCTCTCAATACATGGCTATGATGCTCCCCCACTACTTCTGCTCATGATCAGAGATACACATATCGTCAGCCACTAAGGGACATGCTCAACTGGTTAAGGTCAAACAACTGACAAGCAAATCTGTGGTATTGAGCAGAATATTTGCTGTAGCCCATCTTTTATACCAAAACAAAACAATGTACATCATAACACTTCCAATTAGTTAAGATCAGAAGCCATGAGAGCCACTGCCTGGTACTGCATATATTATTATTATTATTATTATTATTATTATTATTATTATTACTACTACTACTACTACTATTATTATTGTTGTTGTTCAGAGAGATTTTATTTATTTGCTTGGTCAATAAATATGATTGATCATTAAGATCAGACTTTTAGGGTGATCCAGCTGACTAAACTGATTTGATAAAAGAATAAAGTTAAATGGAACTTTGTATGGAATGAAATTCAACACTATTGATTTACTTAGGGGTCACTTGGTCCCATGGCTGTTATTAATCTTATGTAATAACAAAATATAATATTAGAACTAGGTTCTGGATTGTATTTATTTTAAACAAAAGAAAAACTACTACAGACTAGATTGTAGATCCAGCAAAGCAACTGAAATACACTGTTATTGTTGTGATGTAATTTTTATTGCTGTTGTTCAATTGCTGTCACCAACCCAAACCCTAGAATAGAACTAGTTAACCAAACAGCTGGTGGTGGTAATTTCTAAATAGAATATGTCAGATATGGTAGTTTTCAACCGATTTATTATTGGTATTTATTTGCAAATTTCAAAGAATTAATGGTTTGTTTGTTTGTTTTAAGTTAGGTTTTAGCAAAATTCTTAAAAATAGAACAGCAAAATACGAGTTGCCAACTAAAATTACCTCAGGAAGACAAGAAAAAAATAGCCATTAATACCATTGATATTTTAAGCTTATTTTCCCAACCTTGTAACATTTCTATGGAATAAGAATTATTGCAGTGTCATTAATGTTGCAAGTTATAACTGTTGCCATTGCTTTTTAAATTTCATTCCCAAACTGACAAAAAAAAAAACAAACTCTTTCATTCATCAAATTGGTACATTTTACTATTCTAATCTAATTTCTTCAACCAAATGGTGTCTGTACCCAGACACTTGTATATGTGGTGTATCTCAATTTAAATTCGAATAAACTTTATATAATCAACGTCATTACATTCTTTCTCTACCAATCTCTATATGTTCGTAATTTTTTTTTTTTTGACAAATATATTTATGTAATATATTTATTTAATTTTGCTTATGTATCATCAGTATTTTACATCTAATTTGCTATGAACTGCACTGGTCTCACAGAATTTCATTGTTGTACTTTGTTGTCTGATATAGTACACATAACTGAGAAAACTGGTCATTTTTACTTTGTTAGTTATAATTTTGACATTGTTTTTGCAGCTGGGTGCTCTTTATATCACTAACCATTTTACAGAATAGATATCTGTGTAAATGAAAACAGGCATTGTGGCTTAGCATGATGTAATGTATTATGCAACATCATGAATGCACGAATAGATATAACCATAAGTGCAATGTTCTAAACACTTCTTTGCAAGTGCATTTTGTGTTTATTCCATTCTCAAAACTTGTCAAAAATAATGGTACTTTGTTAATATACATACACAGTATTTGAATAAGCACAATATTCTTATACATATCTTTTTGTGCAAAAGCACATCACCCCACTCTTTTGTGTGTGTGAGAGGGAGAGGGGGTGAGATAATTCAGTTGGATATAAATACTGTAGAGTATTTGTATTCTAATTTACAAGTTTTTGTTACCTCCAAACCAATATAAACATGAGGTGGTGGGGGTTGCATATATTGGCTCAGACTTATATCTAGGTATTTTCTCAAATTACTTGCTCTTAAACTTACTCAAAAGTTAACCCTGGATATTCAACAAACCATATTCAACTTCTTTCTGTTCATGAGTATTACACACATGTAATATAGTCTGTTTCATACATAAAAACAAGATAAACTACTTTCTATCCACTTACATCTAATAACTAGCTCTCATTAGCACCATTTCTAGGACTGATTATGTCACAGGTAACAAAAACATTTTTAGCGTCTTCCTAGTTGCCTATCGTCTTCCTTTCAAATATTTAAAGGTTGGTTCCCTACTAAAATCCATTTCTCTAGTTCTATTCTCAAATTTTTTTTTTTTTAACATATATTAATCAGTTTAACACTACCACCTGAATACTGGGTTGACTCATACTGTTAAAACTCAAATTCTATACTAATCAACAAAGATTTGAACCAGATTTAACGATGACTTCATATCTTGATGTGCTTCTTTCCACCGCATGTTCCTTGGTTTATGGTGCTGCTTCCTTGATATGTACACTAATTGACTAAGTGCTGCTGAAAGAAACTGGATAACCATGCTTTCATTGGGAGATGCTTCAATGAACAACAGGTATCTGTTCATTGAAGCAGTGCAAGTTCAGCAAGTGTGAATAAATTGCATGCACATGCTGCTCATGTTTGGGAAGTTAAGAGGAAGAGTTATGATTTGCATTGGAATGTCTGTGGTGAGAAGTGAAGTAAAGAAAGAAAAGTGTGGGTGACTGAACGAGACTTTAGGATACACCAGAAATGAGGGCAGGAAGGAACAGGACCTCCATCAGCACATTCTATAATGATGTGATTAGACAGCAAGTTTCCAATCCAAGAGATGAGAGACAGGCGACTGTCATAGGTTGGTGAGTTAGGAGGTTCTCATACCAGACCGTTAAAGCTTTTGCTGATATCAAAAGTTCTCACTGGTGAGAAACTACTGATAACAGGAGAGCAAGGCTTTGATAGATATTGCTCTATGAAAACAGTATTAGTGGTCACTGAACAGGGAAACAAACTCGAGACGATGGAGGTTATTTTTGACAACTGTTTACATTGTCTTTAAGATGTGGGAAGAGAGTGTGGCAGGGTAGGACAGACACCCCTCTTTAGATGGCATGCATGTTCAAATGATTTCATGATTTAACATGCAGTGCAATATTTCATAGCTAAACAGGTAAGCTACTTCTTATATGAGACCAGTATTGCATGATGGAATATGTGTGTATATGTAAAATATTACTTGATTTTCAGATTGCCATTGGAACAAAGAGAAAGAGAGACAATACCAGTTATCAAGCTTCAAATAAAGTGAGCTAAAGGAACAAATTAAAAAAAAAAAGAAATCAAATCAACATACCTCAAGCTTTGTCTTAAGCATGTTAGTACCAACTAAGATCCTAAAACCTTCGTTGCTACCTGGGATCACTAACAGCTTTGCATCTTTTTATCTTATTTGGGGGTAAAACCTATTTTGTTTCATTTGTTTCTGTTTATATTGTGTGAGTCTGAATGAGAAAGAGGAAAAATAAATTAATATAAAATCTCATGTTTCATAAAGATTAATGTTTTAATCAACAAAAAGAAAAGTACAATTGTTTTATGGTGTGTGGAGGTGAGAGAAACAAAGAATTTACATTGTTATTTGCAAGTAAGCACACACACACACACACACACACACACACGCGCGCGTACTTGTTCAACATTTTCAATTTAGTGGTTTCACTAAATGGTATGACCTGGAATTCAAAGCAATTAAAATGTGAAGCAGTGGAACTTAATTTTCATATGAAGCAAAACATAAACAAAAAGTGTTCATGCACAGAAAATAGAGGTATTAATTCAAAATTTATACACTTAGCAAGTGTTTTGAGATATAAAAGATGTAACATTTATAGATAAACAAGTTGCATTCATATTTTATAAGTGTTCAAAATACAGTAAATGGATTATTAAAACACGCAACAAGACAACAGATATAATAGAAGCTGTAAGTTAAGTTTTGTTTCCTCAAAACCTGACCACTCGATGGCTAGAAGTGATAGTTTGATAAAGGACTTATTTGTAACTGCATCTGCAACCACATTGCACACTTTGCTAGCTTCTCCAACTGAACCCATGTTTCAAATATTGAAACAATTACTGTCTGCCATGAGGTAGGTCATTATGAATTTTAAGATTGCCAACAGAATGAAGACAAAACTCAGTTTCAAGCAGTTATTCATGATCAGAAGTCATACCTGCAGATCATGAAAATACATCTCATATCACTTATTATATAGATGATGCCAACATATATGGTCAAAACAGCAGAAATAAAAAACCTTTCTTTTTTTTTATAAGACATGGCAGTGGCTTCTCAGAATAATGTGCTTAGCGACTAAGACTACACTCTAGCAGACTATCAATGAAGCAAAAATGCAAAATTCTTTTCAAACACCATTAAACTATAGATATAACTATCTTATAAGGACTAAGTTTCATAGCTGCACAGAAGAATTAAGCTTAGTGGTTCTTAAAACCTGCATATTATCATCATCATTTTAACATTCACTTTTCGGTATTTACACAGAATATCAAAAATTTTATTGAGGTGAATTTTTCAACAGCTGGATGCCTTTCCTATCACTAACTCTCACTGGTTTCCAAGTATGGCAATCTTTCCTCATAACCAGATGTGTTTTCAAGAAAGATTAGGAATGAAAGACACTGCTTGCATAATGGTGACATCCTTTTACAGAAGTTACGCGATATCAAGACAAGGAGACAGTCACACACACAACGGGCTTCTTTCAGTTTCCATCTATCAAATCCACTCGCAAGGTTTTGGTCAACTCAAGGTTATAGTAGACATCACTAGCCCAAGATTTCACACAGTGAGAATGGACTCAGAACCATGTGATTGGAAAACAAGCTACTTACCACATAGGTATGCCTACATATATCTTCAAAAGATATTTGATTTATTTGAGGGGATATATTTTGGACATTAATCTCACAAAGATAATATGACCATAGTTAATGCAACTCAATCTTTTTCTGTAACTGGCTAATTGGTTAGTTGGTAGCAGAGAAGAGTCCAGATAAACACTCTTCCACATCCAGTACATGGACATAATTAAAGACACATTTGTCAACCAGCTGACACAACACACTGGTTTTATTTGCACTGACCCATCTTTAGATCAGGCTTATCCAACCTGAGCTAAAGGTCAATGTCAAATTGGCTCATGGAAAGAAGGTCATTTGAACTATCTTAGCATGGCTGGACTCTGTAGCATTCAAAAAGAGTGCTGAATAGCACCTGGTCTATTATGCAATTGAAGTTTGTTAATGAAAGAACACAACTTAGCAATGACTGTGGGATAGACTATGTTTGCTTTAATACCACATAATTTCATGATTTCATTAATGGTTTCTCAGCCAGAATGGAATCTTTGGTTTGGCTGAGCACAACTTCAACATATCAGAATCAGTTGAAGAATGATGACAAAGATGATACAGTAACATCAGTTTAGTGCCAGGGTAGTTGTTTCAGAGTATCTGATAGCCATTTTTAAAAAAAGTGACAGTAAAACTGGAAAGTAGATTATTTATCACAAATACTAGAAATTTCATATTGGAACCCTACACAAAGAGTACAAACTCTGATGACCTCAATAACAATATCATTTTCACTGGGTGTGGTGTTTTTCAGCCTGGAGATGATATTTTGATTTCATCTGCAGCTTACATATATCATCAATACCATATTGTTGAGTCATGGCTGCTTAACCACATGTCAGCCATGGCTGAGCAAAACCTATGATCAAAAACATCACACTCTTGGCCATCTCATATTTTATTCAACTAGTATATCTAGGATAGTATAATTCAACATGATATTTCATTTTTAAAGACAGGAGAGTGCAAATTTAAGAGTGTTTCAGCTGCTAGAGGCTCATAAGATTAGTCCAGTATCTAGTGCAGTAATTCCTATATCAAGATTATGATTTTAAAAATAATTTTGACCATGTATTTTTCATTCAGTGTGGTGATATACTGGTACTTAATCTGATGGAGAGCTTTCAAATGTGGCTGATGGAAGCATATTCCAGGCTCAAAGCAGTTTATTGCCTTAGCTAGTTGTTACTTTAAATGTTATACTTCAATCAAATGGAATGGTCTGATACTTAACTGGTCCTCCAATTACTGAGTGTTCAATCCAAGACCATCTGTGATATAACCTTTACATACTGACCATGTAGTATCAACTCTAGCAGTTGAGGAGAATAAAATAATGCATATGCTAAAACTTGAATTCCCCTTCATACCACACAGTAGACAGAAATATCAAACGTTTCAAATTATAAGTTGCAGATACATTTTCACTTGTACCAGTGTAGTGGATGAATTGTGTTCACTAACCAGCAGTTCAATATAGTATGCAGACAACTGTCAAGAGCTTACATATTCCAGTGACAATTGCTCAGGAAGTAATCCAACTAGCCATCATTATTGTTGTAGGTGCTTAAGCATTTAGCATTTAAGGCAGTCATATCCAGCCCAAATATTTTTATCTGTTTTATGATCACACAAGCCAGATCTAACCTCTCACACCTACCCAACAATGTTGTTCTAAAAACAATCACATCAACAAAATCTAAAAGCTACAATACATGATTAATTCAAAACAATGTGAATAAATAACCATTACAATTGACACTAATTTGAATAGTAAAGGGTTAAGATCAAGTCAGCCCTAACTGAGTTGACCTTATTAAAAAGAGATGCATTTCGATAGTTGTTCTGTATATTTATGACTACATTGTCCATTGTGCCTGTGTTTTCATGATGGCAGATGTAATTTGTAGGATATTTGGTGACTACATTTATAGACAGTGGATATGAATAATCACCACACCCAGAAATAGGCTCTTGAAGAAGTGCTTATATAGTTTTATAAGTGATGCTGTAATGGCAATTGTTCACAATTTAACAATGACACTGGAGCTCTAAAGCATTACAATAAAACATAAGATTGTGAACCTTTGGCAGCAAGTCTCTAAACTTCTTTCACACTCACCACACTGGGAGAATAATCATAGTTTGCAGAACATTTAAGTGACTTTTAAAAAGGAGATCCTCCTCCATGTTCTTTTAAAAAATAAAAAATTTGTAAATTAACACTAAATATGAATTAATGATAATAAAATGAGTTGACCCTTACAATCATTGTTTTACAGTCACGAAAAACACACTTAAAATGAACAAATGGGGGCTACAAAGCTACACAATCAGCTTGAAATAGCAGCCAAAATCTTTCTGAAGTTGCCCTCTACTATTTTAGAAATATAATGCAAAGAAATATTGGATTATTTAGTCTTTGATAAAATATACTTGAAAACAAGATGTGATGGCCAAAGTAGGAATACCTTTGCCCAATTTGAGCTGAGGCTAAACAACAAAAGTAAAACTTGAAATTCTACATTAAAGAAATTGATGTTGGAATGACTAAGGCACTAATGTGTCATGGCATACCATTTGGAAAATAAAGATTTTAAACTAAACAGAAAATCAGTAACAAAAATTGGATAGGTACAACTGCTTGGAGAATGATTTGCAAACAAACTTTAATTGTTAGTTTAGTCAACTAGTAATTAAGTAAATCTGATGTTGTGTTAAAAAAAAAATTAGTGTTGATTTTTTTTTTTCTTTTATGGCATAAGCATAGTCAGAGTAGGAAGGGCATCATCCATGACCTTTTGCAGGACTTCCAAAATTGGCATGAGGTGAAAGAAAAGAACCATGGCATGTGTTGTTATTGCAATAGATTGTAACACATCAAGATGTCAAGTTATCCTCACATCAGATGTCTGGTCTAAAAGTGATGGTTAAATAATCTATATTAACAAATACAATTTTCTGTGCATATGTCTGCATGGCATCCTAACTTACAGGCTCAGCTCCTTGAGAGGCTATACCCACAAAGACCAAATATTTGGAAGAGTGTTTCTATGCTACTTTTTTTCCCACCAGCCTGCAACACAAATTCAGGCCACCCTATAACATCTTTAGATCTTACAACCAGCAACATGCAAAATAAGAAGTGTAACAATGGAAGCAGAAATACTGAGAGCAAACATGTTGGTTTGAACAGAATTTTTATCAATTAAGTCCTTTCCCTCCAGATAAAATCAAATTTGAATTTGGAAACAGTAAAGATTTATTGATGCTATCTTATGTTTTCTTTTAAATAGATTCTTCAACTTTATGATCTTACTTAAGGCCAAAGTCCCAACAGCATTTTACAGCAGTCAGACTATAAATCTGCCCAGGGAGTAGCTATTTTGGCTAGTGAGAAATAATGAGTTCTAACAATTGGTAATAAACTGTTGAAATTGGTTAACTCTATGGAAAATTAAAACATAGGTTTAAATCCAAAGAGAAATTATATCATATGCAGAGTGGTGTAATATATAATTAAGTTGTTTAACCAGAAGTGGATCAAAAGAAAATGACATGCACACACAAAGAACTATCCCTAAATTTAAGTGATCACTGTACAAGACTATGACATAATAGTTAGAGCTTTGAAACTCTGTACTGGTAATATGAGGTTTGAGATCAAAGCCAGCATAAAAATGTTTATAAGGTAAATTGATGGCAGAATCAAAAGAGCATCAAACAAAATGCCATGTTTCACTTGGTTCTGTCTCTTTATCGTCTGAGTTCAAATTCTACCCCCCAAGTTCACTTTGCTTTTCAAGTACTCATCAATAAAATAATGGGGACACTGTTATTAATTATAGAAGGCGGTGCCTCAGCATGGCCAATGACTGGAACAAGTAAAAGAAGCAACTGATTATCATAGACTGAAGCATTGTAAACACAGTAAAGAACAAAGACACAGGAAAAAGAAAACTGAAAGGCATATTGTTTAAGTAATATGTATGAGAAAATAATAAAAATTAGTTTCTTTTTCGGGATTCTCGGATTTTGAATTTCCAGGAAATGTGACTGATGATAGGTATTTCAATGGGTATTTCCTATGATTGTATTCTATTTCCTGGGAATTTCTGAACATTTAAAAATTAATTACAAGTTACAAGACTGTGTTAAAGTGTTCATGAGGTCCAAGTGATCTTTTACACTATTTAAAGATAGGTCACAAAGGCATTTTGTCAGGAACAAATACAATTGCAATAGACAAACCGCTTTCAAAAAGAATCAACAAAAAATATTCTTTGTGGTAAAGCAGACTGAGACTATAGAAGAAATACATATCCAAATTAGTTGCTATTGATAGAGTTTCCATGAATGCAATACTTAAAAATGCTTTTATTAAGAAAGCTATTACAGATAAAAGGCTTGATTTTACCAAAGAATGGATCTCATTTAATGTAAATGATTCAACATCAATATAAATTGAAAAAAAATTCTGATTATTAAAATAACTAAATGAAAGAGGAACTCTGAAAAAATTCAGTATTTCTATAGATGAATATATATCTTTGTGTAAATGTATATTCATGTAAATATACACTCATATGGTAAATTTTGAAACTTAGGAATGATCAGAATTTATGAAAGTTTACTTGCTGGAAAATGTTTCAACTTTTAGAAGCAAAGCTTTCTGTGATCAATCCTGAATTGAAAAAAAATGTTGCAGTCATTACTGATGGCGCAAGCAATGTGGTAAAAATTTGGCAAGAATATCAACAGCAAGTATCAATTTTGTTGTCTATTTGAATTTCATTTGTCTATTTGTAATGTTCTTTAGAAGAAAACTAAATCAAATTCTAATAAAAGTAATTTAACTAATGAAACTTGCAATGACAAATTTAAAGATACATTTGAAGAGAAGGATGATTGAAATGTACATTCTTCAGATATGAATCTGGTTGATAACCATGTCATTTTGCTGCAAACTGAATGGTACCTATTGCAGAAGACCTCTTCACTGAAGAAAAAGACCATATCATTAAATATACAAGAACAGTTGCCAGTTCATTTCATAGGCCTCCAAGATGAAATACTTCAGAAATATGTTAGAGGGAAACATGGTCATGAATTGCCATCAATAAATCAAATGCAACAGTTTATTTACAATCTTAGAACAATTCTTACATCTTAAACACTGTATTGCAAAAGTCATATATGATAAAAGTAACCTCTTGACCAAGACAATTAATTTAATGCTATTCATGTTGTTATATTAGCAACGGAACCAATTAGAATAGAAGCTGAAAACCTCAGTCACGGAAATGCAACCTCAATCATATCTATTATTCTAGAAGAATTGAATCAACAAAATACATCAAAGTTTCTATTGCTGAGAGAATATGCCACAAGAAAACACACACACAAATATAGACAAACAATGGGCTTCCACACAGTTTCCATTTACTGAATTCACTAACAAAGTATCAATCAGCCTAAGGCTATAAAAGAAAACATTTGTCCAAGGTGCCTACACAATAGCCTTAGGCTGATTGTTACCTTGTTAGTCATCATCATCGTTTTGAGTCCAACCCATGCTAGCATGGAAAGCGGACGTTAAACGATGATGATGACTAATAAGGTATCAATTAGCCTAAGGCTATAAAAGAAAACATTTGTCCAAGGTGCCCACACAGTAAGACTGAACCTGAAACCACATTGCTTCAAAGTGAGCTTCTTAACCACATAGCCATCTTTATTTTCTTTTGTTTGTTTGTTTTTGTTTACATAAACCATTACCTGTTATCATTTTCTATACATATCATCATTTAACATCCGTTTTCCATGCTGGCATGGGTTGGATGGTTTGACAGGGGCTGGCTAAGCAGAAGACGGCACCAGGCTTTACTGTCGGTTTTTGCAGGGTTTTTACAGCTGGATGCCCTTCCTAACACCAACCACCTTACAGAGTGGACTATATACACCTGTTATTTTAATGGGATAAACTTGTATGCTCACTATCCTTTCTTTCTAGAGACCAAAACTCTAAATCTTCAAATAAGAGGGTTAAACATGAAAAATAAGAGTTGAGGTTTATTCTTAAGAAGTATAAAACAGTAAAAACCCAAGTGAGAGGAAATTTCCCATTAGCCAGAAATGACAAGTTCCAGGAAATTGAGAAATACTCTCAATAGCAAGTGAACATTTAACAAAATGACCTAACACTTGTATAAAATGAAACAAAATATTTGTTACATGATCGTTTTGCAAGACAGTGTAGGAGAGAGAATAGTGATGTTGTAGGAGAGAAATGTGTTCGCATGGATGATGGTACGCTTGCATTAAATGAGGATGCAAAGAAAGAGGTCTGGAGATGCCACTACGATAGATTGCTTAATAAAGAGAATGAATGGGAGAAAGAGAGCCTGCCGTATGTCGACCCAATAGAGGGACCAGCTATCCGAGTTGATAGTACCAGGGTAGATAAAGCAATTAAGAGTATGAAGACCGGGAAAGCCCCCGGCCCATCAGGAATCACTGCAGAGATGCTCAAAATATCTGGCAGTGTTGGCTATAGCCTAGTCACCCGTATTACGAACCAGGTGATACACGAAGGAGTCATACCCAATGACTGGTGTAGCAGCATCATAGTCAACTGCTACAAAGGTAAAGGTGACGCTTTAGATACAAATAATTACAGAGGCATCAAGCTGTTAGATCAGGTTATGAAAGTTACAGAGAGGGTCATAGCCCAACTAATTAGGGAGCGAATCAATTTAGATGAGATGCAGTTTGGGTTCGTGCCAGGTAAAAGCACTACTGATGCCTTATTTCTAGTGAGACAGTTGCAGGAGAAATACCTAGCTAAGGATAAACCTCTGTACCTGGCTTTCGTTGACATGGAGAAAGCCTTTGACAGGGTCCCCCGATCCCTTATCTGGTGGTCAATGAGGAAACTTGGGATAGAAGAATGGTTAGTGAGAGCTGTGCGAGCCATGTACAGAGATGCTGCCAGTAAGGTGAGGGTTGGAAATGAGTACAGCAATGAATTCCGGGTAGAGGTAGGGGTCCACCAAGGTTCCGTCCTCAGCCCCCTCTTATTTATCATAGTCCTCCAGGCAATCACAGAGGAGTTCAAGACAGGTTGCCCCTGGGAGCTCCTCTATGCTGATGACCTTGCCCTAATTGCGGAGTCACTATCAGAACTAGAGGAGAAGTTTCAGGTGTGGAAGCAAGGTCTAGAATTGAAGGGCCTTAGAGTCAACCTAGCTAAAACCAAAATCCTAATAAGTAGGAAGGTAGATAAAACACAAACCCCTTCAGGTAGATGGCCCTGCTCAGTATGTAGAAAAGGAGTAGGTAGTAACTCTATAAGATGTACCCGGTGCAAGCTATGGACACATAAGAGGTGCAGCAACATCAAAGGCAGGTTAACTAGCAAGTTAGTTTTTGTTTGTGGCAGATGTTCAGGTGCAATAAACACTGTAAACAAACAGGAAACAACTTCTATCTCATTCCAGGGTGAAAAACTAGAGGTAGTCGATAGCTTCCGCTATCTGGGCGACCAAGTTAGTAGTGGGGGTGGGTGCGCTGAAAGTGTAGCTGCTAGAATAAGAATAGCCTGGGCAAAGTTTAGAGAGCTCTTACCCCTGCTGGCGACAAAGGGACTCTCACTCAGAGTAAAAGGCAGAGTGTATGACGCATGCGTACGAACAGCCATGCTACATGGCAGTGAAACATGGGCTGTAACTGCTGAGGACATACGTAAGCTCGCAAGGAATGAAGCCAGTATGCTCCGTTGGATGTGTAATGTCAATGTGAATACCCGTCAGAGTGTAAGTATCTTGAGAGAAAAGCTGAACATTAGAAGCATCAGTTGTGGTGTGCAAGAGAGACGATTGCGCTGGTATGGACATGTGGTGAGAATGGATGAGGATAGCTGCGTGAAAAAGTGCCACACCCTAACAGTTGAGGGAACCCGTGGAAGAGGTAGGCCCAGGAAGACCTGGGCTGAGGTGGTGAGGCAAGACCTTCGTACATTGGGCCTCACCGAGGCGATGACTACTGACCGAGACCTTTGGAAATGTGCTGTGCGTGAGAAGACCCGGCAAGCCAAGTAAGATCGTTGCCAGTGCCCCTGGACTGGTTCTTGTGCGGGTGGCACATGAGATGCACCATTTTGAGCGTGGCCGTTGCCAGAACCGCCTGACTGGCTCCCGTAGGATTTTCGAGCGAGATCGTTGCCAGTGCCCCTGGACTGGCTTGTGTGGGTGGCACATAAAAGACACCATTTCGAGCGTGGCCGTTTTCGTGCGGGTGACACGTAAAAGCACCCACTACACTCTCTGAGTGGTTGGCGTTAGGAAGGGCATCCAGCTGTAGAAACTCTGCCAAATTAGACTGGAGCCTGGTGTTGCCATCCGGTTTCACCAGTCCTCAGTCAAATCGTCCAACCCATGCTAGCATGGAAAGCGGACGTTAAACGATGATGATGATGATGTTGATGATGATTAACAATGCGTAATACAATGACTCATATATGACGGCAGAGGCAGATATCAATGCACAAATGCACACACACACACACACACACACACACACACACATATATATATGTAAATCTTTTATCTTTTTCTTGTTTCAGTTATTGGAGCACTGCCTTGAAGATTTAGTCAAACAAATCAACCTTAGTATATCTAAGTCTGGTGGGTTTTTTTACTTTGGCCAAACAGCTGAGTTATGGGGATGTAAAGAAACCTACATCAGTTGTCAAAAGCACAGAGAGAGAGAGAGAGAGAGAGAAGCTTCCACACAAATTTCATCTACCAAATGCACTCACAATGCATTGGTCAACCCATGGATATAGTAGAAGACACTTGCCCAAGGTGGCTGCATAGTAGGACTGAACCTGAAACCACATGGACCCCAGAGCCATGCATATCCACACACACAGACACATATGAATGCATAAGGTAGAACAGAAAGAACACAACAAACAGAAACCATCAAAACATAACATGCGGAAAAAAGCATGATAGCACAACAATGGCAAACAGGACAAAACAAGATACAGTCGGAGTCCAGAATGTTTTTGTAGTTTCGCCCCCACTTATCTCCGATACTACTCGAAAATGGCTGTGCCAAGGACTTAAGCTAAAAGCATTAAGCCTCTGGGAAAGGCAAATGAATGCACATATACTAAAACAAATAAGTAAACAACAGAAAGGGTCTTTCGACTACCAGATGAACATAACATATGGAATAGAATTATACATATACAATGGACAAACGCCTTTTGGCTACACAAGGAAAGGAAAATAATTACACAATTACAACAAATTTAAAACAAAACAAACAGGGTCTTTCAACTATCAGATGAGTACAGTAAGCTAGTGCAAGGAAAATGGAAAAATCTTTTTCAGGCCAGGCGGCAGAACAGAACAGAACAAACATGACCAGCCTCAAAGGTGGCCGGCCAAAAAATGACAACAACGCCTGAACCGGACAGCGATCAAGTGGTAGGGGAGGAGAGGATTTGAAGAGGGCAGAGGGACTAAGGAATAGGAGAGAGAGGAACAAACACTTAAATAAATACACACCTGGCTGAAGTCAAATTCCAAAAACAATATTTTCTGATTGAGAAAACATCTTCAAAATAAATCAGAAACATATTTCCGTTATTATCAGTTTTGCCATATATCTTTTGGTTAGTTTGCTACTGCTTTTCATGTATACCATCCTAAATTTAAATGCACATTACGCATCTTCACCATACATAGAGAAATAGGTTTAAAACAATACATACACACACGCACACGCACACACACACACACACACATATGCACACACGCACACACGCACACACGCACACACACACACACAGGCATAGGCGTGGCTGTGTGGTAAGAAGCTTGCTTCCCAACCACATAGTTTCAGGTTCAGTCCCACTGTGTGGCACCTTGGACACAAGTGTCTTCTACTATAGTTTTGGGCCAACCAAAGCCTTGTGAGTAGGTTTGGTAAACAAAAACTGAATGAAACCCATCTTTGACAAACAAGTAAAGCACATATATTGAATATGTGTGTCAATAATATGTATATATTGTGAGATCGTGGGTTCAATTCCCAGACCAGGCATTGCATTGTGTTCTTGAGCAAAGCACTTCATTTCATATTGCTCTGCAATCATTTCAACATCTGACATGTGACATCCATTGCACCTGTACAGGTAATGTCGATCTGATGGAGGGAGTGAGTTTATGTCTACACAAACATTTGATCACTATAAACAAATCATGTGTGGTTGTTGGGTAAGAAATTGTCAAACCCTCATACGTCATCTAACGACAGGAGAATCCATCGTGTGTGTGTGTGTGTGTGTGTGTGTGTGTGTGTGTGTGTGTGTGTGTGTGTGTGTGTGTGTGTGTGCGTGCGTGTGTGTGCGTGCGTGTGTGTGTATATATATATATATATATATATATATATATATATGGGTAAGTACTTGCCAACATTTTTTATCAAAGAATTTAACAAGAAAAAAGTTTGGAGAATATGAAATAAAAACCAAACTGCTGTAAAAACAAACCACAAAAAAGGAACACTACATCATTAAAATACTATAGCAAGTATTCTTTATAATTATTTGTTCTGAGATCATGGAATTGGAGCAAACAATAAGTAAATAGACTTAAATTTAAATTCTTATTGGCATCAATCTTGTCTTTTACTCTATCAGGGGTAATATAAAACAAAAACTATTAATAAACAAGGGATGAATTGAATTGACTAATGTACATCACAAACAAATAAAAAAATATTGTCTAAAAGAGAAATTGGTATAATTGTTATATCACTATTAGAAATTATAAATAACCATTAATGGCTTTCTTTCCAGAAGATAACTTCGTTGCAGCCTTAACTTAAAATTTTATATCTTTAAAATAAAGTTTCCTCCACTCCCATGATTCTGAATAAAAAAAACAAGTGAAGACCTTCCCAGTCATAGTTGCAAATCAAAGTTAAATTTTACAGCAAAAAAAAAAAAAAATTGATGAATAAATAAGAAAATAACCTTATGGTAGGTAAAGAATTTCTTGCATTTTTTTTTAATTACTAAGAAGTGAAACAACTCTATGTGTAACCAATGCTGTGTTACTTTGCCAACTTAATGAAAACTAGGAATGCAGCCAATAATCATAGTGTTCAGTATGGTTTTGCAATGAAGAGAAGTTCAAAGAATTTTTAACAGGCTTTGTTACATACAGGCCTTCATTAAATCAATTAATACCTTGACAAGATCCATATTCTGCTCATAGAGAGCAGTGCCCTCTCCAAATGGAGCTGCTCAGACACCCATGCAGCAACAGAATCCTACCGCTGTCTTGGGCAACAAGGAGACGACTTTATAAGGAGGCGACTTGCACCTACATGCAAGTCACTGACTACATGCTTCCAACCCGTCAGGTCTGCATGCTTCACCACCAACCTACTGCTGCAGGACTTCCAAATAAAAAAAAATATACTAAAAATATATAAATATTTACTAAAAGTGAAGATACATATATACTAAAAATAAGATAAATATACATAGGGGGAAAAAATGCACATAACGAGCAGAGGTCAGCAATGCCTGTGCAGAGTTTTAGGTTCAATAAGGCTTGCATGACACCACATAGACCCTCTCCACTTTATTGACATTAACCAGAGACAAGCAAGAGAAAGATGTCTGGTGCGAATATGAGTTGCAGGCTCAGGTATATGGAAGCGCCGTGATCTCTAGCACAAACCAAAGGTCCCCAAAATGTCCAATACCATTCCCTGCATATCTGGTTTTATATCAGAGTGACCTTCTCTTAGAGACATGCTTCAACAGCAGCTGACAGGTGCCTCACTCCCAGTGGTCTTTCAGCACGCTAGACACCATCCCGGAATTTCTGCGTACCCATGCTAATGCTAGATAGCCGTTGAGCCTGCACTAGGTTCATCCGACCTTTCCACAGGTCTTGTTTTTAATCCTGCTGGGTTTCTAGCAATCCTCCTCACCAGGATAGCCTGGTGGGGGTGCCAGTTTAGTCGCCAGCAACCCAACCATACAACATGTTGCACTGGATCACATTACCAGTAGCACTTATGGGAGCCTCATAAGTGACCTGACATGTATACATACACACACACATACCTACATACATACACACACACACACACGCACATACATACACAAACACATAAACACACACGCGTACATACACACTCACATACATACACACATACATACATACACACATATACATACACACACATACACACACACACACATACATACACACATACATACACACACACATACACACACACATACACACATACATACACACACACATACATACACACACACATACATACACACACACATACATACACACACACACACATAAAGAGGTTCTCAAAGAACATAGAATCTAAGTGATATGAATTGCATATTTGGTGAGTAATAATACATAGCAACGAAGATAGAAACTTAAACAAAGTTTTAAGGAGGGGAAGGTAGTAATTAAAGAGTGCCATACAAAATGAGAGAAGAAGATTAAAACAAATGAACTAAGAGAGCACCTGAATTTGAAGTGTTGTTTTCAAACGAGGAAACTGAAATAACATGTCAATGTTTGGAGCATATAACAAGATAATTGGATGAGCAAACTGCTGAGGCTGATGATAGATGATATCCAAAGTAAAGATTAACTGAAGAAAATATGAAATGTTAAAAGAGAAATGTAAAAAACAAAAAGTGTAAAGCAGGATTAGCAAAAAAAAAAATTTAAGATGGAACAAATGAGAGAGAAAAAGACAACTGCTGGAACACATCCAGCAAACTGATGTATAAATAAGGATGATAACAAAGAAAAAAGGGTTATTTTAAACAAGAAGCCATTTTTTTCCCATTTGTATTTTCTTTCAAAAATATTAACTGTTAGTTGTTATTGAGCAACCAGTCAGTCTATATTTATGATTCTATAAGGCATCATTTTATTTATTTGTTACTTTTGTCAGGGTCTGTTACCTTTGAAAGGGTTATGGTTCTTTCAAAGTGTGTCAATAACCCTTTAAGGGCCTCTGAGGAGGAGGAAAGGGGCAAGTTATCCTCAAATCAGAGACTTGGCCTAGTGTTTGAGAGTGAACTCCACCAAAGGCACTCATGGATCAAACGATGGTGGTGTTAAACCAAGACAACAGATAAACTCAAGCACCCAAAACTTCAGAACACAGAGAATCAGAACAAGGTATTTCATCCAACACTAACAAGTCTACCAGCCCACTGCTCTATACAGGCATTTTATTTATTAAACCCCAAAGCATATGGAGCACTAGAACAAATGTTCTATAAATGCTAGCAAGTCATTGCTATAAAACTGACAAAAATTGGTTTTGTAACTTTTTCTATAAATATCATGAAACCATATTCCCGAAAATGGAAAATATATTATTAGCTATTTTCAGTAATGACTGTTTAATTATTTCACAATATATTTTTTGCTTTATATTTATTAATAAATATGAAATGTGTAATGTTTTATTAATCACCCTAACAGTGGAGGCTGAAAACTGCTGACAATATTCTGTGATATAATGGAGATTTAGTCAAATAACTCATTCACAATATTACTGGATAATATTAGGCTCCAATTCTTTGTCCCTGCACTCATCAGCTGACGAATCTGTCAGAGAAAAAATAAGTAATGAATTTTTATCATTTTCCTCATAGCTTAGCTAGAGGTAAAATAGCAACACCAATGCGCTTTTACTGGTCCTCTGAGAGTGGATATAAAAAGAAGAATCTATCCTCAGAATGGATATGTGGTCAAAATACTTTCCACAGAATGCATTCAATTAATGTTAGCCTAAGGTATTTTTAGTGGAGTTTAAAACAGAGCAATAGATAAGGTGTACTATCCAAGAACAGGTTGAAACAAGCTTCTACAATTTTTGTTTACTTACTTTCACTCCCAAGTATTGGGTCAAATGGAGGCAAGATGTCATATAGTGGGGATGGAGTAACATGCCATATAGTAGGATGAAGCAAGATGCCATATAGTGGGGTTGAATCCCGAGCTATATGACAGAAGTAAATTTCTTAAACCTATGATAGCAAATCAAACTTCTTAACCACATTGCTATACCTATTATTAGCCAGCTTATGAACACAGATTTGCTAAAATACTTTTCCAATAAGACATGGATAATAACAGGCCAAGTATAAAGTTTGATTTGTGAGAAGAGAGTAATCCCCTGTCTAGATTAAGATAGGCAGTTCCCAGAAATCAGCTTAAACAACAAAGTTCTTATGTCAAAATTCAGTTAGAAAATATTTATTAAAAGAAATAGACATAAATTAAGTTAATCTTTTTCATGTAAACCATGCTTCAGGAATCCATTTTACAAAGTGAAATTAATACTATTGATAAACAAAAAGCTTCAACATTTGTTGTAATTACTTTACATACAATTTTCAGTAATATGAAAGAAACTAAACAAATCCACTCTCTTCTCTGTAGGAACTTAACAGTTGTAAGAAAAAGAGAATTTGATACAATTTAAGAACATATAAATAAAAAAGAAAAGATCCTTGATCAGCCATCATTATTATTTTATTGTCAAGCAAAGACCATAAGAAAACGATAAAGAGGGTCTTAAAATATCCAAGTACTTAAGATCACTTTTCATCCTATGATACAAAGCTCTCCAACCTTTCACAATTTTTATCTAAGAACATGTGGAAGAGGTTTCAAACACTAAATAATAATGGGAAAGTTAGTTACTTGACTCAACCCATCCAAATTCTTGATTATATTCAAAATTGATTGAAACACATGGATTAGAATTATGGTCACTATTGGAATTAAACTGACCTGGCTGTCAAATAAGGAAGAAATGTCATGATCTGTCAAAACACACAGCTGAGGGATGCACACACTGAGTATGAGCTAGGGTTAATACAATTTCAAACCATGCAATGACAAGTGAATTTCATTACAGACATGTATGGTAATAATCAGCCTGAGGTATGAACAAGAAAAGCTAAGTTCAAGTCCCATAGGATGCTCAGGTTTCTTTTTATCCTTATACTCTTATGTATCATTTAAATGTAAACATGTATTTAACATTCTATTGGCAGCTAAACATCAATAAATTCAACTAAAAAAAATTCTTTTTAATTTAATTCAGCTAAATTTGGAGACTTTTCCATTTTAAGTTCTGTCCTCTCTTGAGACAAAACGAATTAATACCTACTTCTCACTCTACACCACCAAAAAAAAAAAAAAAAAGACCTATTGGGTATTTTCCACAGCCATAAGGTCCCAAATTCCCATTACAGTAATAAAAGATAACCAACTTAGGAATTTTCAAAAACAAGACAACAAACGAAAGAAACAAATCATATTAAAAAGGTGACAGAAATTATGTCTCGTGGATGTAATTACAGATGTGTTCTTGAAGAAGTTTGCTTTGCAATTACTGTGCAACACCATAGACAAATGTTTTCTACTATTGCCTCAGATGGACCAAAGTCTTATGACAGAAACTTGGTGAATGAAAACTGTACAGAAGCCTACCAGATGGACCATTCCTGTTCTTGGGTAACAGACTTTAATCCATCACCGTTAAAACACTATCGCTTGACCATTGATTGCCTTTTGATAAGCCCACACTGGTTTAAGAATTCAGACCATGTCTCCTGTCTGAGGATGACTTCCTCTATTCCACCCACCAGTCTTCAAGTCCCTAAAAAGAGTTATAAGCACTGACCTTCCTCCTTTTATTATGCCATAAAAATATTTAAAACAGCTTCTTAATTGGGAAAAAACAAATCCTATTTTTGTGCTTATGCCGCTCACATTGGAACCACATGGCTTTGGGTTTAGTCCCATTGCATAGCACCTCCGGCAAGTATTTTCTACTTTAGCCCCAGGTCAACCAATGTTTTGTGAGTCAATTTGGTAGATGGAAACTGTGAAGAAGCACGTGTGTGTGTGTGTGTGTTTGTCCCTTACTCACCATCTGATCACTAGTGTTGGTTTGTTTATGTCCTTGTAACTGAGCAGTTCAGCAAAAGAAAAAAAATGGAATAGGTACCAGACTTAAAAATAAACACTGCGGTCAATTCATTTGACTAAAAACCCTCAAAATGGTGCCTCAGCATGGCTACAGTCCAATGGCTGAAACAAATAAAAAAAAATTAACAACTACTCAAAAATAAATAAGGCCTTTTTCCTTTTTTCCTAAATTTATTTTCTTCCATTCTTCCAAATAATTTTAAAATTCTTTAAAGCTTGAAACTTTACAAACTCCAAATTAAGTAGATTCTAAATGTTAGAGCTAAAAGCAAGGCTTCATAACTACCTAATTAACTAACCAAAGAGAAAATAACCCAATGATTCTAATTATATATGCTGTATAATTAAAACAGAATTAAAACAGATGGTAATTTATACAACTTCCATAAGTAGGTTGAACTAATTATATAAACATAGCATTGTGTAACTGTGGATCAGTTTTCAACAAATTTATCACACAATTCAAGTAAAATTTTCAGAATAAAACATCACATTTTGTCTATGAAAACTTTAATATTAATTACATTTCAATATTTTGAAGATACGAAATTACTTAACATATAAATTATCAGTTGAAATATTAAACTCAATTTTTTATGTTTATTTTTGTTTTTTGATTGTTTTTCTGATATATCATTTCAAGCAGCAAAACCTCTGATCAGGGCCAATGCAGTCCTATAATGTGAACTCTTTCTCTTCTTTCTACAATGAGCATCCTCTTCTTCCAGTCTTAAAATATCCCTCCTACTTCTCCCAACCCTACACTGTGCGCCCCTTTCAACAATTTTTTTCTTCCAATTCCTTCAAGCATTGCCCTCTTTGCACAAGTTAAAGAATGCAGCTGGACAATTATGATTAACTTGCATGCAAGAAATCTTTAGTATTGTTAACATGCATGTCACTGGATAAATCTGATATCTTGTGAAATTTCAAATACTTGATGCTAAATCATGTGACAGAGTCTAACACTACATGACACTCATCTATCCCACTCCAACCCTGTCCTCCATACTCTTCTGTTCCAGAAATGACCTTTCCTGCTTTTTCTTTTTTGTTGTTGTTTTTTGTTTTTTTTCTCTCACACATTGCTTAAGATCCAAGATACTTCAGTTTGTTGGTCTTCACATCACTGGACATTGGCAAACTTCTTATCTGCTTCTCCCTTGGCTATGTATACCTGTCACCCGACCTCCCTCCTGGCTATCTGGTACAGTTCCCTGCTACCCCAACTCTTCCAGGATTTCCAGGCCTGTTTCCTTGCTCTAATGACTTTGTCTACCATATTATTCCACCACCACGTTACTCTAGGTCTGGAAGGGACTTTGCACCATCCGCAGACTTGATCTGTGGCACTTAGTAAGCTGTCCCGGAGGAATTTCCAGCTACCCTCTATATCTGAGGTTTATAGCTCCTCCTCCCTCTCCTCAAATTTCTTGATAGGAAGTCCCTAAATTTCTGACCATGTGAAAGGTTCTTTAGCTTCCAAATCCTTTGTTTCTGGATTGGTTTGCTTCTTGGCATCCTTCTGGCCTTGAGTCTAAAGTCACTAATGACTAATCTATGCTGGGGGGTACATTCTTCACCCGGGAGGGTCTTTGTATTTAAGAGCAACCCTGCGTTCTGCTGTCTGGTGAGGATGAAATCAATCTGGCTAGCAGAGTCACCTGATTGATAGGTTATCAGGTGGCTGTCTGGCTTCCTGAAGTTAGTATTGCAGATTAAAAGGTTACATGCATCACAGAGCTCCAGTAGCCTAGTTACCTCTTCGTTTCAGGAACCAATACCATGGCCCCCATGTATACCAGTGAATATACCAGATTGTTGTCCAATATGCCCATTAAAATCTCCAGCCACAAAGATGAGGTCATTGCCACTCGTCTTTGAGGTGGCCTGAAGGAGGATATCATAAAAATGGCTTTTCTGATCATTTGGTAGGCCTGCTTGTGGGGCATAGGCAGAGATAATTGTAGCTGTACTGTTCTGCAGGACAAGCCTGAGCTTAAGCACTCTATCGCATACCCTGACAACCTCTACGACCTTATCCACCCATTTCTTTGCAAGGAGTATGGCTACACCCCCTACTCCATCCATGTTACCTTGCCAGAAGATTTTGTACCTATGTGCCTTGCCTGTGAGGACCCTAGCTGAAGCTCCTCTCCATCTTACCTCTTGTATGCAGCATACATCAACACGTCTCCTTTCAAGCATCTCTACAATCTCACTAGGCCTGCCTTTCAGTGTGCCTACATTGATAATATCAACTCTGAAAACTGAGAAAGGAATGTGGGGAGAGGCTTGGGAAGGAGAGATGTTATTCAGCGCCAGAAAAGAAAGGACTTATTTGGCGGAAATAAGGACAGAATGACACTGAATATCTCGTGACAAACTTGTCAATGGAAACATATACTGAAACGTCATAGAAGAATAGTTATTTCCTAGAACATAGGAAAACAGCTCTTTAAAAGAGCTAACAGAGATGAGAGACAATAAAATGAAACCTAATTTTAGAGAATTGAATAACTCAATTAGAATGAAAGTATTTTTTTTTCTTTTGCTATTTTATCTTGAGAGGCCTTTTCCTATATTCTGTTCAAATATTTAGTGATGTTCAAATGTCAAGCTACATGGAAATTTATATTTCTTTTTCTTTTAGAGACTTAATGCAAGCTAATGGTTTAAAAAATTTTTAAACATAAAATACTTATGTGAGTTCTTTTTAGATTTTTTTTTTTTTTTTTTTTTTGCCTCCTTTCAGAATTCTTAACCCCATTCTTTTAACTATGTTATGGCTTAATATTTCACTTCACTTATACCCTTAAGAAAGCAAGAATATATCAGAATCTCCCTTTCTTCACCCACCACATCATCTATAAGTTTGGAAATTCGTACCTAACATAAGCTAGAGACCACAAATGTTGAGGGAGTGTGTAGTGAATTATATCAGATTAGTAAAAAACTAGTACTTATTTTAATAAGCCGAAACAAATATAAAGTACAGATGACAGTAGAGGGACTCAAACTCCGAAGTTAAACGTGTACAAATGATTGATAAAGAAGGTAACAGTAAAACTCATGTTTTGAAATCAATGTCTGAACAGAGACAATAAAAAAGACTTAAAGCTAAATACCAATTAAAGACAAATTTACTGAGGCAAAAAGCAACTATATTTATTATAGACAAAACTTACTGAAGGAAGATCATTCTAATTAAGATTGGTAGTAGTTCAGCAAAAGAGTTGACCTTTACGTAATAGTTCCAAATTGGACAATATATGATACAGGAATAAAGATCTGAATATTTTGAAATAAAATAGTGAAATGACTGATTAGTTGAACTTAGTAGCCAACGTTCTTAATCTAACCAACTTAACATAAGAATATGATTTGCTAAAGAGATCTACTAAGATGGAGAAAACCAGTGAAACATGTCTGTTGCTTTCACCAAATGGCTTAAAATCTACTCCAATTTCTATTGTCAATATATTGTCCAAAAATTTAATCAACTGAACTTATTAGAATTAACTCACATTTTTACTGTTTTTTCTTTTCTTCTTTTTTTTTTGGGGGGGGGGGGGGGGGAGAACAACTACAGGCTGAAATTTTGTCTACTAATCAGTCAGATAATCTCAGCTGACAATGTTTTCAACTTACTGTATTATATATGCAAAACCCTCTCATATTTGTATTTAGCATAGAGGGAGGCAAAGTGGCTGAATTCCTTTTGAGTGTTGGGCCTCACGGAGGCCAAGACCAAAACCTTTGGCATGCTTGAGAAGAAGACCAGTGTTATGCAAATGGCACCTGTGCCGGTGGCATGCAAAAGCACCCATTACACTCTCAGAGTGGTTGGTGTTAGGAAGGGCATCCAACTGTCGAAAACCATGCCAAATCAGACTGGAGCCTGGCACAGCCTTCCAGCATACCAGCCCAGTCAAACCATCCAACCCATGCCAGCATGGACAACGGACATTAAACGATGATCATCATTATCATAATGATGATGATGATGAATGCACTCTTTAGATATTTTCCTTCAGCCACATTAATGGATAATAATAATTAGCTTGCCAACTATCTTAAAATTGAAATTGCCTAGTTAAGAAAACATTTGGCAGTCAAATGACATACGTCTAAGTCTCTTAAATGGCTCTTTTACTATTGGTGACATTGACATCATAATTATTGAAAGGAAAAGGGAAATGAGTTCTCTGAAAAAGAATATTTCTGCAATCAATCATCCCATCAGCCCTTGATTTTTTAAAAAATGATAAATAGGGTCTCCTCTCGCCACAATATCAAGCAGGTTGAGTAACCACACAGGTGCTCTCTTGTTGGCTTGACATAATTATTGTGGATATTGTCCAGCCCAAGGTCAACCTTGATCTCAAGCACATTTCAGCCATGACTCTACCCATGGGACTGAACTGAATAAACACCAAATTTGTCCTTCCATTTTTAAGGCAGTAAAGTGTCATTTGCAGAATATTTGGTTGTTAACTGTAAGTGGTTGAGTGATTGTATAGCAAGCATGTTGAAATTGATAATAGCACAGCCATAAGTATTGATAAATTTCATCCTCCTCACTCCAGTCCTGTAAGTAAATAAAGACATTTTCAAAACCACTGCCCTTGTGAAACAGTTGAGTTAGATGATAGAATAGAGGAAGCTTAGTGAGAGCTAATGTAACAACTTCTTTGACAACATCCATGCTGTAAGTTTACTACAGTTTACCTCATCTCCAATGTTTACCAAGTTACGTACTCAGTTAATATGTACACAGTGAAAAATTAATGCATATTTAAACAATTAGTAAACATCCTTGAAGCATTCTGAAAGTTACCAGGACAATTATAAATTGACCAATCAGAGAACAGCATTTACAGATGATTAGGACACAATGAATCTGGAATGTTCTGTTGTTGTCTGATTGATTGGTATTGTACTCTTTTGTAGAGAGGCAGCAGCCTGAAGTGCATGCTCTCTACCTGACATTTACACAATCCCCCACATTCTCTTTTACCACCCTCACAAAGAGGAGAGGTAGGGATAAAAAGAGAAGCAGTAAAAGTTATGAAAAATAGATAAATTGCTAAAATAACCTATAATAATCCAAAACTGTCATTCGACATGTTTTTATGTGTCACAAGCTACAAGTTTAGAATATATATATAACACAGGTCTAACTACTATAGACAGAAACTGGCCCCAAATCCCATATTCTAAATTCATATAATATACAAAAAAAAAAAAAAACTTTTAAAAAGACACTCTTGTCTGATTTGACTAAAGCTTGGATGTTATTTCAAGCAGATGAAACAAGCACACAGAGGCTTTCAAACATGGGGAAGACATTTCAATTACGTTACTAATGGAAATTTAACAACTTACTGAACAAATGGAGAGATAAAACAATATTAGCACCATATCATATATTGTCATATTGACTCTTTTTGTTTGGAAAAAAAAAAAGTACATTCTTAGTTAAAAGTATATTACCAAAAACAAATACCATAAAAAATTCATATATAATACAATCTTTCCCACCAGAATCAAGATTAAAATCAGGTATATATAATACATGGTAATTTAGGCTGCAAACTCTTCCCTACTCTTATTAAGAAAATACATACAATAATGTAATGAACCTTTATTATTTCTTAGATTATTGTTTTATATCAATTTCATCACTTTCATTATCCAGGCTGATTTTCTATAGCCAGATGCTTTTCCCATTACCAACCTTTGCCTATCACCAAGCAAGGTAATATTTCCCTTGGTCCTTCATACATGAACACCACAATGACCAGACAGGTTTCCTCTATTGATTGTAAACTAACAAGACTGCTTATATGATGGGATCTTCATTTACAATTAAGAGTTATTGTAACTGCAATTCCATTATTTAAGCAGAATGGTATACATCTAAGTTTCCTATACCGATATAGGAAACATATGTATACCATTCTGCTTAAATAATGGAACTACAGATACAATATCCCTGCACATCTCACGTCTGTTTTCATCCCTCCACTTCACTCTCTATTTCATATCTTCTCTAGAATAACTATTGCTTAACCATTTTCTCACACCGTCTCCAATGAAGGGATATATAAAATATCCCGGAAACAGCTGTAAGACCTTCACTTTATAAATGTTCTGAACTCTCACATTCTGTTAATTTTTTATATATATGCATGCTAATGCATGACCTACATTGGACTCCTCATTCACATAATCACTGAACCTGGAGCTTAACTATAGTCTGTCCATAGCACTTACCTGACACCTTTGGGTCTTCTTGGCACCATTACCTCTCATAACCTATACATATATATATATATATATATATATATATATCATGCCGGTGGCACGTAAAAGCACCCACTACACTCTCGGAGTGGTTGGTGTTAGGAAGGGCATCCAGCTGTAGAAACTCTGCCAAATCAGATTGGAGCCTGGTGTAGCTATCTGGTTCACCAGTCCTCAGTCAAATCGTCCAACCCATGCTAGCATGGAAAGCGGACGTTAAACGATGATGATGATGATATATATATATATGAGAGAGAGAGAGAGAGAAACATCACTATTTATTAATTGAACATGACTGACATAAACACTCATACACATAGAGAGAAATATGCTCACACACATCAGCAGAGAAAGAGATGGGGAGAGGTGAGAGAAACATTGAAATGTCTGATGTGAAATAAGTCAGTGTCAAATCAGTGATGTTGAAATGGTCATGCTGAAATGTCACGAACCCTTGTGGTATTGTATTAGAAATGAACTTTTTACAGTATTTGAACCAACATTTTCATTTAAAATACATATATATTTACACACGCACACACGCGCGCGCGCACACACACATATTTACTTAGACAGAGACACACACACTATATATATTTACATATTTGCATTAACCTTGACTCATAATCAGGTGCTTAGCTCTGAGACTCAGAACTAAGCACCCAAACAATCAAGAATGTTTATTTCAATCATGTAAAACTCTAAGTCATGTGATTATGAGTCAAACTAATGATGTAGATAAAATATGAATTCTATAAAAATATTGAATGCATTTTTTTTCTTTTGTTTCTTCATATACATACATTTCAATTAAGATGCCAAGTTTTACAAAAAAAATTTTCATACATATTTTATTTCTTCTGTTCAAAAATGTAACCATTTCCTAGACACACACATACACACAAAGTAATTAGAGATAGAAACTTTCTATAGATCTCATATAGTCAAAAGAGCAAACTAGTAAAAAAACACTACAAAATCACTGATTTTGATACTTTATATTCGGTTCTTTCACTTTAATTTAAATAAAATTTAAAAGGAGAATATAAATAGTTACCAACTATCACCTAATCCAGTGGCTCTCAACCATTTTTTGCCTATGGACCCCTTTGATTCCTATTTTCCTTTAATGGGCCTTGATAGCCATTTGACGAGCATAAAAAAAAACCCATCCTACTGTATTTTTATAATTAAATACTATTAGGAATTGCATGAAAAAAATTTAGATATTTTATGTATTGTAGATGTATAAACAATTTATTGTATGCAAATTTTAACAACAAAATTTTATATGGACCCTGGTTGAGAACCACAAACCTCATCCATAAAATTTAGATAAGAAAATTTAGAAAGTCAATGTACATATGAAACTCAACAAATAGAAATATTTCTATTTGTAAACAAGAATAATTATCATTTCCAATAGAGGCACAATGCCTGAAATTTGGGGAGGGGATTAGTCGATTACATTTATCCCAGTACTTCACTAATACTTATTTTTATCAACCCCAAAAGGATGAATGACAAGGGTTTTGAACTCAAAACATAAAGAGTTGGAAGAAAGACCACTGAGCATTTTGCCCAACATGCTAACAATTCTGCCAGCTCAATAATGATGGACTCTTCTGTCAAAGATGACATATGAGCATTCAGTTTTTTTACCAAATGACCGAATGACCTGCACAAATGATTTATTCATAGTGATGAAATGTTTGTGCCACACATTAGCTCACACTCTCCTCTCCATCAAATCAATGTTGTCTGAACAGGTGCATAGTGTACCACGCATCAAGTGTCAAAGTGATCAAAGAGCAACATGAGATGAAGCATTTTGCTCAAGAACACAATGCCCCACCTAGTCTAGGAATCGAAATCACAATCTCATGATCATGAGTGCAACACCCTAACCACTAAGCCATGCACCCTCATATGCTGAGTTTCATATGTACAGTGACTTTCTAATAATAATAATCATATTTTCAACAATAGGCACAAAGCCTGAAATTTTAGGATCAAGGGCTAGTCAATTACATTAACTCCCTAGTGCACAACTGGTACTTATTTCATAAGCCCTGCAAAGTCAACCTTGGTAGAATTTGAACTCAGAATATAAAGGCAGGGAAAATTTTTAGTGGCATTTTGTTAAACATGCTAACAATTCTGCCAGCTTGGTGCTTTATTATATTACTATTATTATTATTATTATTATTATTATCATTATTATTAATGGTTTCAAATTTGGCTATGAGGCCAGCAATTTTGGGGGAGGTGTAAGTTGATTACAATAAGCATGATGCTCAAAGGGTACTTATTTTATCAACCCCAAAAGATGAAAGGCAATCTCAGAATGTAAAGATGGATGGAATGTCAATAGGTATTTCACCCAGCATGCTAACTATTCTGTCAGCTTGCCATAATAATAATAATATAAACATTATTTTCACGCATTAATTATTTTAATAAATTTCTCAGAAAAAGCCTTTTTAGCCCTTTTACCATTTTTTCTATTTTTTAAGTTACATTTCGTTTCTCTTTCCTCCTTAACATTATGACTTCTGCACCTCAAAGATGTTTGTCTTTCAACACATACACATTACCTTAAACAATTTGTTGCCACCCATATGGTATTTCTCAAACTCAACTGAACCTTTCTTTTGCTGTACTACTTAAGGACTTGTTTCCACAACATTCTAGAAATAATTTAACTTCACAGAAAGGAAAAAAATTTTTTTAAATACTAAAGACCCCCTTAACTATTTTCCTTTATCCTAGGAAAGACTGAGAAACATTGTCAGTCTACCCTTCCTTTTCTATGGAGAGAAAGAGAGAGAGAGAGGTGGGGGAATTAGTACATTTTGGATGGCAAAGCACCAAGAAACCAAAATACTTGAACCTAGGTAAACTAACAAAGTAAACAACTCGAAATGCTTCAAGAGAAAATCTGTTTTTATGTGTCCATTGATTATAAATTAATATTTTATAATTCAGTTTCTAATCAACACAGAAACAAAATATGAAATTCTAATGCAGAATTACAAATACTGGACTTGATTATTTATTACATTATTAAAAATGTCGAAATCAAAATTAAATTGAATACTCTATTTGGAAATTTGTAAAATGTAAAAGTAGGAATGAAGCCAGACAGTCTATTCTAAGACCACATAGTGGTTAGTATATTATATAACTACATGGAAAACAGAAGATTAATGCAGGCTTTAATGATGCAAAGAAGAAATAAAATTGGTTTCCCAATAGTTCTACTGTTTAAAGTATCAGTTATTCTTTAGAGTTGGTTAAGTAAAATGGAGCAAAAGTAAATAAGAACATTACCATCTGTTACATACATAAATAAAAATAATAATAATAATAATGATCTAGACTAACGGTAAGAGTTGAGATAAAGGAATTTCTCAAACAAAGCTATCAAGTTCTTCCTATTAAGTCAGGCACAAGCAATCATGAATATCTATAATTCATTTTAAATGTTACAAAACAAACAAAATTTTAAAGAAACATAGTTAAACAAGGCAGTAAATATACTAAGATTCAAACAAAAGAAAACCAAGATTGAGTCTACTTTTTCAAAAGCTAGATGCTTTAAAAATCCTTTAAAAAGAAAATCTAACATTTAGAAGAGATTTTTTTTTTATATCTTCCAGACTACTTGTAATCAAATTATCAAAATACATTCAGCAGAAATTGTCAGAGTGGGAGCTTAAACCATTAATTTCAACAAGTAACACAAAATAATTTCAACTAGTATAAGTTTTCCCTGAACCGGATGGAAACAGATAAAAGTATTGGCTTAATTCAGGCAGAGTAAATTTGTGAGAAATGTTGCATGTACAAGACAGAGGAGGAGGAGGAGGAGGAAGAGGAGGTATATACAGGGAAAATATGTATGTGATGGACTCGACTTTCAACTCAGATTTCATCAGAGTGAACAGAAAAGTTTGTGGCAAAATGTAACAGAATTAAAAAATATTATGTATTAGAAATTTTCTTTTTCATTTTTTTTTTTTTTTTGTCATTTCTCAGAATTTTACTTCCTGTGACACTTTTTAAGAACAGATTTATATTGTTCAATTTGTTTCAAAACAAAACTGGAAATTGAATTCAAAAACTGAGAATGCTCTACAGAGTTACTAAATTAGGAATCCCAATGCCAAATTATCTGAAACAAATGCTTACTAAAAGATAATATATGAAATTATATCTGCTGTCAAATATGATATCAAGGATGTAAGCTTAAATCATGTAAACTTAGCTTCCAGACCAGACATTTGAAATCCAAGACAAATTAGGTGCCATGACTTAAATTTTTCTAATGACAGTATAATTATAAAAATATGAAAGAGAGAAATATTCAAAAACCTTTACCTAAAAATATGTATACAGCAATTAGCAAGATTTTTAAAGAATTCTTGGCTTGTTTTATGAAATAGGATTTAAAAAGGCTTAGAAATTAGTTTCATATTACTAACCTTCACTGGCATTTAATTTTCAGCCTCTTTCAAATATAGTAAAGAAAACATTTTTTAAAAGTAAATTTCCATTTCACTTTTGAGACCAAGGTACCTGAAACCAATTCAGGCTCAATGATACAAAACTTAATATTTTTAAGTGCTCATAATTAAATTTTTTAATTCAAATTAAGACCCCATTAGAATTTATATAAGGATCTTTTATAAAGATTAATTATATTCAAAAATTATCTCAAACAAATAGGTAATATATATGGTCAAGGCAAAAGCTAAAAATCTAGGTAAAAAAGAAAAAGAACAAAAGCAAGAAGGTTGTGTGTGTGTGTGTGTGTGTGTGTGTGTGTGTGTGTGTGTGTGCGTGCGTGCGTGCACCTTTCAGGAAGAAAAGAAAGAAATCCTTAGTTTTACATTAGTATTAAGTTCAAGCAAAGAACTAAAATTAAAATATCAACTTAGTATTCCACTAAGATGATATACTAAGTTGCACAAATGGAGGTAGAACCAATTAGTAAGGATGGTTTTAATTGTGTATTCCAAAGACAGAGAGCTTTTATAAAAAGAAGAAAGAAAAAAAGAGAACCCTGGATAATTCAGCTTCAACAACATAGCACAAGGAGTGAGAGAGGGGGAAGAGAGAGAGGAACAGAAAGAGAGAGAGAGAGACACACACACACACACAGAAGTAAAGATGCCCCCAAGTTATTACTATTGCAAGAGAGAGTTTTAACTATGTTAAGAATGTAGAATGAAAGAGAACATTTTAAAGATAGCCAAAGCAGATGATGAAAACAACTCAAAATTTTTAAGACTGGAAAAATAATTATAAAGTAATCTGTTACAGGTGGTGGCAGCTATTTGAAGAAAAGAAAACCCCAATAGATGATGGGTTTTTCAGGAAATAAAAAAAAGTATCCTTCTGGGTATACATGTATGAAACAACTGTTTAATGGAATACAGGTGCTGAAACCCTTCAAGAGGTGACCTTATTCCACAGATAAGAAACATTTAATATTAATAAAAAGCAAAGTCTTAGTTTTTCTTTCAAAGCCATCATTTTTACTAAATATGAAGAGAAATGTTTTATTCTAGCTTTGGAACAGGTACAAGTGAAATAAACAACAACAGAAGTTTCTGAAACCTAAACTTCCCTTTCAAAAGGTAAGAGTTAAATTGTATTTCAAATACACAAAGAGAAAGTTCTAAAATATAAACATAAATACATACACACACACACACACACACACACACACACACACACACTTTATTTAAAACAGTTTGACTCAATTCCATGCAATTTAAAGTTTTGCAGGATCCTAACATGAGCTCATCACTTTCAGACAACCGAAAGAGACAGGCTCCTGCTAGGATCTGGCAAAACTTTAAGTTTTGATATTAGGAAACCTAATTTAAGGCTTGGTCTTTAGTGACTTTCATATATACATACATATATATATATATATATATATATATATATATATATATATATATCCCTCTCTCTCTCTCTCTCTCTTTCGGAGAGGCACAAGCACATATACAGACATATACACATACGGCAGTAACTTCCGCCTACCAAATTCAATCACAAAGCTTCGGTCAGCTCGGGGCTATAGCAGAAGACACTTGCTCAAGGTGCCACGCAGTGGGACTGAACCCAAAACCATGTAGCTGAGAAGCAAGCTTCCTAACCACACAGCCATGCCCGCGCCTACAAAAGACCAACCCTTGAATTAGGTTTGCTAATATCAAAACATTCCAGCATGAATTTCAAACCACCAACGTCTACATTAATAGAAATGTTAAAGCCACATTTACTATTTGCCAACCATTTTCTTCACATAGAAGTATGTGTGTCTCTATCTCTTCTCAAGCTTTCTCACAAATTATGCCATCAAAATAGATTTGATGAACAAAAACACATGCTCTGCTTTTGGTAATTATACATGTATAGCTGCTTCTATTCTGATGAATAATAATTAAAAGTTAAAACTAGAATTCCTAATGAAATATTCTTTATATTAAATATTCAAGCTATATTGTCTTAAAAAATGGAAAGGACATATTGAATGATGCAATCCTAAATACATTCATTATAATCAGTAGCAGCATTTAGTATCCATTTTCCATGGTAGCATGGGTTCGATGGCTTGACTGGAAGAATGAAACAACACAGTAGCAATGAATGTACAAAGTAAATTAAAAAAATTAACATCAAAGAAAATGACTTAAGTATTTGCTCTTACATTAAAAAATAACATACTAAATGACATATGCAAATTGTTTTTACTGTTTAGACCAAGGCCAACCCTAATCTAGAAGATCTATAATCAAAAGCATTTCAAACTTGATCATCCTGTCTTTTTTTTTCAGATGATGGGTGGAAGTGATGAGAAGTGAGCGACACTTTTGGTGATTTGTTGTCCTCAAAAAGACTTGTCAAGCCAAATGAAATCATAGTCATGAACAGTACCGGTGACACATAAAAGGCACTAGTGCCGGTGATGCATAAAAGGCACTAGCACTGATGACGCATAAAAGGCACTAGCGCCAGTGGTGCTTAAAAGGCACTAGCACCAGTGGTGCATAAAAGACACTGGTGCCAGTGACGCCTAAAAGGCACTAGCCCCGGTGACAAATAAAAAGCACTAGCGCCGGTGACACATAAAAGGCACTAGTGCCAGTGACGCATAAAAGGCACTAGCATCAGTGGCACATAAAAGGCACTAGCACCGGTGGCGCATAAAAGGCACTAGCGCTGGTTACGCCTAAAAAGCACTAGTGCTGGTGACGCCTAAAAGGCACTAGCGCTGGTGACGCCTAAAAGGGACTAGTGCTGGTGACGCATAAAAGGCACTACTGCTGGCAACACATAAAAGGCAATCATGCCAGCGACACATAAAAGGCACTCAACTACACTCTTGGAGTGGTTGGGGTTAGGAAGGGCATCCAGCTGTAGAAACCAAGCCAAAATCAGACTGGAGACTGGTACAGCTCTCCAGCTTACCAGTTCCAATCAAACCATTTAACCCATGCTAGCATGAGAAACAGATGATGATAAAATCTAGAATCCCATTTTTTAAGACAATATGGTGTACTACGAGGGAGATGTGGCTGCTGTTTTGATGGCTCTTCAACAGATAGGAGACACCAAATGAGTAATGGTAGGTAGGTTGTTGGAGGGCCAAGTCAACAACCCAGTTTCAAATCCCTGTTGAGCCACTTCATTATATTTACTTCATGCTTACAAGTCTAGTCTAGTTATATATATATATATATATATATATATATATATTTATATATATGAAAATGGAGTCCCAATAGACTTGACATGATTTTCAATGGTGCCCATATGGCATGAAGCTTGCAGAATATTTTATTTCTTAGAATAATGAGATGTACAATATCAACCTCCATGCCAGCACACATACACCACACACATTATATATATATATATATATATATATATATATATATATATAGTTATTCATAGCAGGGATGCCTTTAATCAAGCAAGGCTAACCAGGGGCTAAACAATAATAATACCACTCAATACGAGCTCCATAAATATAACTGGTTAAACTTAATAAGATAAATGGATTTAAGAGCTGATAAACTAGATGAGTTTTTTTTAGAATATTTTTTGAAATGTTCACTTTTAAACTATAGGCATGGCTGTGTGATAAGATTGCTTCCCAACCACATGGTTCTGGCTTCAGTCCTACCGTGTGACACCTTGGGTAAGTATCTTCTACTATAGCCTCAGGCCAACCAAAGCTTGCGAATAGACTTGGTAGTTGGAAATTGAAAGAAGCCCATCATGTGTGTGTGTGTCTTTGTGTCTGTTTGTCCACCACCACTGCTTGGCAACTGGTGTTGGTTTGTTATGTCTCTGTAACTTAGCTGTTCAGCAAAAAGTCCGATAAAATAAGTACCAGATTCTGAAGAAAAATAAAAAGAGTACAGGGGTTGATTTGTTTGCCTAAAAATTCTTCAAAGTGGTGCTCCAGCATGGCTGCAGTTTAATGACTGAAACAAGTAAAAAAATAAAACACTAAAAGAATACTATTTTAGCTAGTCTTGACCAATTCCTTATCACAACATTCTTGAAAAGTTTGCAATAATCCCATCCTAGCTCATAGGTATTATAATCTCTGGTAACAGTTGAATATCATGCTTATGAATCTTTTTATTTATTTATAACCACAGAGAAAGGTGTTTAAGATTTGTGAACATCATGTCTCCTCAAAAGTTTGTCATTCCTTTTCAAATGTTGCATGCCCCACACACAAGTTTAGAATAAATAACACAGGTTGTAGTAAGTAGTGTGAAGACAAGAACTGATCTAAAAGAGCAAAAACAGAGACCTACTTCTGGTAAATATAGATACCTACCTATGCGAGTTTAGTTACATAGTACTATTGCTTGTTTGATGAGAGAGATAGAGGAAGTTATTGAAGTGCTTCAGCACAGATACTGGAAATAGGGTATGTAGACATACAATGAATTATAATAAAGCAGATGTAAGGCATTTGAGTTAAACCTTTCTTGTACATACAATAGTTCACACATCTGTGGTTTAACTATAATGATTATAATACCAGAGATTATGAAATGACAAACTACAGCTAATAGTTAATAAGATCAATCACATTATTATCCTTAGTTTTGCTGTCTTATTTAGATTACAACTCCAGCAATAACTACTTTGATCAACTTAACACAAACCATATTGATACATTTCATAAAGATGAAGAGCATATTTTGTTAGCTTTTTTTTACCTTTTGATTTTTTTTTAAAGGTAATCAATGCGTTCAATATTATTGAATTTCCAAACAGAATAACTTCATTTTGAGAATTAGGTACAAACTTTGTAAGAAAGCTATTGTCTTAAGGAAGGAAACATTAGGTAAATCTGGAAAAAAAAAAAAGTACAGTGAACATCATTCTTTTTTTTAATTGGGAGAGGAGGAAGGAGAGCAACACACAATGTTTTTTTGGAGGGGGGGTTCCATTATAAGTAGGGGAAAAAGAGGAAGTTACATTAGGATCAAAGTAGAGACCTGATCCAAATGTTTGGAACAGAGTAGACTCTGCTAAACACACCTAATATCCTGGTGGTGGTGTTAGTCTGAATAAACTGAATAAGTCTACCACTCAAGAGACACACTACCTGATAGGTTCCCATATTTTCCATCTACCTAATTCTACTCCCAAGGCTTATTGCAAGATGCTGCATAGCAGGATTGAACCTAGCACCATGAGATTTCAAAGCAAGCTTCTTACCAATCCACATTGAGCTGCGACTAAGCAACCATAACAACAGCAGCAACAAAATGATTTCAAGAATATAGAGAAGAAAAAATGACTGGTATCGAAAATTTCAAAGTCTATTAATCCATAAAACTGATATTGACAATTTATGAACACAAATCATTCAACTGAGCGACTGAGTCAGCTTTGACATTCAGTGAGGCAATTCTGAAAGTCAACTCTACAGTATATTCAGTGAATTACATTAAGCAACAACAGCCAATATATATATAATTTGATTACAATGACAGCATTGCAACCATAACAACCTCAATAATTATATGAAGCATCCTGTTAGCAGTAGGAAGAAGTAGTAATACGCTCACATTTAACCTTTCCTTCATATGGGTCGTACTGGGTCAATCAATTTTACATTCTTGATAAAGTCATTGAATTATAAATTAATCAAGAAAGCCATTCTACATATTAATTTTTATCTCCAAATATATAAAGTTTATTTATTCAAAGCTTCTCTTTCTCTTTCTGAGTTGACAGGTTACATATATTCCTTTATTATTTAACTTGTTTCAGACACAGAAGTACAGCCATGCTAGGGACACAGTTTGTAAAGATTTTAGTCAACTAAATTGATCTCAGACACTTATTCTATAAGTCTCTCTTATGATGAACAGTTAAGTTGTACATAAACAAATACATACTAGTTGCCAAGCAATGAGAGAAAAACACAATCATACACAAAATACCCATTCACATGGAAACATACACACACACACACACACACACACACACACACACACACACATAAAATCATCATCATCATTTAACACCTGTTTTCCATGCTGGTGTAGGTAGGACAGCTTGACATGAGCCGGCAAGCCAGAGGGCTGCAGCAGTCACCAGTTGTCTGTCCTAACATGGCTTCAACAAATGGATGCCCTTCCTAATGCCAACCATTTGAGTATACTGGGTGCTTGTTATATGGTGTCAGAATGAATGCTTTTTACATGACAACACCAAATAATATATATATACAGAGTGTGATGGGTAAATCATCGTCATTTTATATTTTTAATTTCATGCATGCACATTGTTTGTTCTTGATGTTGTCGACTACACAATATGGTAGGGTCAGTTGGACACCGTCTGTGAAAAAAAAAAGCACTAAACTGAAGGCAAGGATTATGGCAGCATTCACCAGCTTAAACAAGGAGACCATCCAGAAGAGTTGCAAGAGATTCCAAAGTTGTCTGGAGGCTGTGGTTGAAGCCATTGGCAATTTTATTGAATAAATTTACTCTTTAGTATTTCAAGATATTTTTTTATATAATTTTGGTAAATATATCTTTTAAAATGAGATGTCAGTGTTATTTTCATTTTTGCATCATTTAGACAGTTTATTCACTGCACCCTGTAAGTATGTAGTTTAGTTCACTGATGATCCAAATGAATAAGCTGCATAAGTTCTATAATTGGTTATCTGTTAGGTTCCAAGTTCACAGCTGAAGCAAGGTTCCGTAGTAGGCTTCCAAGTTAGCAGATATATATGAAAGGAAGATGAACAACAAAACCAAGGCAGGACGAGTATCTCAGGTCATTTAGAATATTTAATTAGAGAAGGTGAATCAAAAAATGGAGAAGAATATTTCTCCATTTTTTGATTCACCTTACTTTGATTGAATATTCTAAATGACCGGAGATGCTCATCCTGCCTTGGTTTTGTTGTCCATTTTCTTTTAATATATATGCAGCAGTCTGCTGCATAGTTTCCATCTATAGAAATCACTGACAAGGCAGTGGTCATCCTACAGTTAAGATAGAAGATACTTGCCCCAAGTGTAGTAGGAATGAACCTGAAATCACAGTTGCAAAGGGAACTTCTTTAACCAACCATACAGCCACATGTGTGCGTGTGTGTGTGTAAATGTATTCAGACATTGAAAAAAAAAAGGTATTGATGCATCATAGTTGTAATAATGCATGCATATGCATGTATGTGCATGCACATGAATAAGCATATGCACACCCACTTAAAGAAAAAAACCTAGAAATAAAAATTTTATCTGAAGAAAAGAAAATGATTCCATTAGCAATCAAAATGGCATGATTGGAATATTTTTCTTTTGAAATATATCTATCAAATTATTTAAAAATTAATAAAAAATAAAAAGAAACATAAACTAGAAACTTTGTTTTTTTTTTTTGTTCTTTTTCTGACAATATGAAATACCAGAGCAAATAAGAACTGTTAACACCAAAATTGGCATGTTTCCTCGTTATATACAAAAAAACATTGACAAGAGTCTTTATATTTACATTAACGAAAGCAAAGCATTTTTCACAACTGAACTATAGGTTAATCTTTGTGTTTGTTTTCATGTGCATGAGTAGTACTGCATAATCCTAGTCACTGGGAGAGACGGGGGGAGAGGAGGAGCAGCAGAAGAGAAAGAAGGGAGGGGCAATATATGATGTGATGTTCTGTGAACTCTAATAACATAAGTCACTGACGCAACAAATCAACTCATGTAATCATCTGTACTGAATTCAAAGAACAAAATGTGTTGTGAATGCTTCAGATTATAACAATATAATAATAATAATAACAACAACTATAAGGATAACCACTGCAATAAATAATGGTAATAAAATAAGAACAAGAATAATGACGCTAACAGCAAGAGCAATAACATGAACAACAATCGAAAACAAGAATAACAACACAAAACAACAAGAATATGATTCCTAAGAGGAAATGCACAAAACCAGAAATTGGAGGAGAGTTGGAGAAAAAGGAATGTAGTCAACTGAATTAATCCCAGTATATGCTTCACTGATACTATATTTTATCAACCCTTAAAAAGATGAAAAGCAAAATCAACTTCAACAGAATCTGAACCCAGACCATAGAGCCAATATTCAATTAACACAAGGCGTTTTTTCGGGCACTCTACTAGCGCTGCCACATGCACAGTACAATAACAATAATTCTTTCTACTATCAATACAGCCTAAAATTTTGGTGGAAAAGGTTAGTTGATTCCATTGATCCCAGTGCTTTTATTGGTACTTATTTTATTGAGCCCAAAAGGATGAAAGGCAAAGTCAACTTAGGTGGAATTTGAACTCAGAACAAAACCGGAAGAAACGCCACTAAGCTTTTGTCCAGTACAGTAATGATTCAGCCAGCTCACCACCTTTGCTATAATAATAACACTGAAAATTGTTTCTAACATGCATGAGGCCGTGAATTTTGAGGGGAGTAATATTAATTGATCATATCAACCCCAGTCCTAGACTAGTGCTTTATTTTCTTGAAGCCAGAGAAATAAACGGCAAAGTCAACCTTGGCAGGATTCGAAATCAGAATGTAAAGAAGAGGAAGAAACATTGTAAGGCTTTTGATCCAATGCTATAACAAATCTGCTAAAATAAAGATTTCCTGTATTTTATGTTTATCATTAATAATAATAATAATAATAATAATAATAATCCTTTCTATTAAACACACAAGGCCTGAAATTGAGGGGTGAGGGGCTAGTCGATTACATCAACCCCAGCGACATTTGAACATGTAGACAGGCAAGAAGCTGCCAAGCATTTTGTTCAGCACACTATTGATTCAGCCAGCTTGCCACCTTAATAATGATGATAATAACGATAATGATGATACTAGTACTACTACCACTACTACTACTACTACTACTACTACTACTACTACTAATAATAATAATAATAATATACTAATAATAATAATAATAATAATAATAATAATAATAATAATAATAATAATAATAATAATAATAATAATAATAGTTTAAAATTTTAGTAGAGCCAGCAATTTTAGGAGAAGGGATAAGTTAATGTTATCGACCCCAGTGCTCAACTGGTACTTATTTCATCAACCCCAAAAGGATAAAAGGCAAAGTCAACCTCAGCAGAATTTGAACTCAGAATGTAAAGACAGACAAAATGCCACAATGCATTTTGTCAGGCAAGCTAACACGATTCTGTCAGCTTGCTGCCATAAGAATAATAATAATCCTTTATACTATAGACATGACATAAGGCCTGAAAATTTGGGGGAGAATGCTGGTTGATTATATTGACACCAGTTCACAGGTAGGACTTCTTTTATCAACCCTGAGAGGATGAAAAGCAACATCAACCTCAGTGGCATTTGAACTCAGAACATGAAGACAGACAAAATGCCATTAAGCATTTTGACCAGCATGCTAACAATTCTGCCAGCTTGTCACAATAATAACAATAATAATTAAAATAATAATAAATCATAAAAGAAATCTTGAGCAGAAGGCAAGGATGAATTATATGGGTTCTGGTATCTACGCAGTAAATAAACACAAAAACAATTTATAACTAAAGAGCAAAAATTTTCTCAATTATGATTCACTAAATAGTATGGGTAGCCAAGGACATCACTCTATAATCAAGATCACCCAGTCCTCCCCTAGGACAATATGGTATAAAGGAAAAAGGAAGAAAGAAAATGAATCCACAATTTTGACAAAAGGTAATTATAACTTCAATTTTTTCCTGCTACCTTTAGAAAATATCTTTCAGTGCAAACCAACTTTTCCTAGCGCCAACTCGATGTGCCTCAGTGATTAACACTGATACAGAAGCCATTAGTTCAAGCCTTTGCAATGCATGTTTAATTTTTCCTTAGCTTTGTTCTCTCCAAGATAACCTAGTTATAAAATAAGTATCGCTCTGAATCAACAAAACAGCCTTTGGAGTAGTCGCCAGACCTGCTAGAAATAGCAACCAAAACAACCTCATAATTCTCTACACTCTTAAAAAAAAGAGAACACAGGACAGTGTTTGAACAAGATAGAGTTAGATGTACAAGCCAATGGAACAAACAGGGGTAGCACACCTTTGATCATAAGTCAACTCCATGACAGCTAACCTGGGTCAAACAACACTATATTACTAAATAATATGAGAAGGCACACAGCTTAGTGGTTAGGGAATTGGACTCATGGTCGTAAGATTGTAGTTTCAATTCCTGGACCAGGCAATGTGTTGCATTCTGGAGCAAAACACTTCATTTCACATTACTCCAGTTCAGTCAGCTGGTAAAAATGAGTAATCCTGTGACAGATCAGAAAGGAATATATATAAACGCCAGAGAAACTAGCCAACTTCTACTATAGTTCCAGGCAGACCAATGCCTTGTGAAGGAATTTGGTAGGCAGAAACTGCAGGGAGGCCATCGTATGTGTGTGTATGTATGCGTGCATGTGTGTAAATACATGTGAATGCTGCTATTTCATGCTCATCACTGGTTGAGCAAAGCAGTGGTGAGGTTGACATTCCTTGTTGATATTTTCTTTCAAAGACATCTAGAATTTTTTTAAAACTCCCTTATCTGAAAGCAGCTATGGGTTGACAACATGAAGTTGCAAAATGCTGCCTCCAATAATTCCCAATCCAAACCTTTGCTGGCATGGGGAAATTGACATCAGATGAAGGAACAAATAGACAACCTTTTATTCTTCAACTACAGAAGTTTAAATTACTACAAGATTAAACTTGAAACACATCCTAATTTTTTAATTGAACCTACTTCAACTATTCTACACTCTATGTCACTCACATATTCAGTGGTGTGAAAGGCCAGACCTGACCAGTCTGAAGATAAAACAGGTAGAATATTTTGGCCAGATATGTCCAGTTTAAATACAAAAGGGTTAATTAGTGTAAATTCTTTAAGTTTAAATATATCTATTTATTTATAGATGGATAGATAGATAGATACACACACATACACAAATATATATACATGCATACATACACACATTATATATCAATATAAATATCTATGCATACACATACATACATATTGCATTCCAAAATGTGGTGTGCTTCGCTGTTGATTTACAATGATCTGATGTAATTGATCCCCTCTTTTTTTACATACAAAGATATATAATCACATGCATCCACACGTGCAGATATAGGTAAACAAATATTATATACTAGCAGAAATACCCGGCTTTGCCCGGGTTAAAGAGAATAATGAAATCTAAAAACACTGTCTAGACTACTCAACCCTCAACTGTTAGTAGCTACGATACCATATTTCTACATTAATAACTCTCCAATCCATGCCAACATGGAACATAGACATTAAGTGGAATGCCAGTCTCTCATCTGGGAAGGCCTTGAAATCAATGTTACCAACTGGGGACTATGTTTGTCGCAGTGATAATAAAAAGACTCAAAGGAGGTCTGCAACAAAATAATTTTACTCAACACTTTGCAAGTGAATCAGTGGAGGCAAAGATGCGTCTCATTTACTTGACAATTTATGCACCACATTGCAGAAATCACAATGTAAGTATATCTGAAAGGGTAGTCTTACACTGTTGTACCGTTGAATTACAAATAATGCTCATCTGTTATGTTTGGGTTAAAATTTCATCAACATCAAAAATATATGAATTTTCATGGGAGTTATGGCCGTTATGCATAGAATATAATTTCCAAATTTCATAAAGATCCGTTCAGTACTTTTGACGTAGTTTTGGATAAGAAAACAAATGACTAATGTGTGTGTTTGTGTGCATGTGTATGTGTGTGATGGGTGTATATATGTATAGATATCTGTATGCATGTATATATATGTATATATGTGTACATATTACATGTACATCTATATATATATATATACATCTACACATGTATACATATACATGTATGCATATAGATCTATATCTATATATATATCTATACATATATGTGTACATATACATCTATATGTATACATATACATCTCTCTGTCTCTGTCTCTGTCTCTCTCTCTCTCTCTCTCTCTCTCTCTCTCTGAAAGTATCTGTCATTACAGTATCAAAATGTGATTGTTTCAGTTAGTGGAATAGTTTCATTTTTAAAGTGAAAGTATTTGACATGAGTGTTTTTGTTTCACTTTTGACACGTAATACTTAAATAGTGGAGGAGATATTATGTTGCCGTGGGCTCGAACTCTGCAAGAAGTTAAACATTCTTTTTGACTAAAACACAACTGGAACCCTAAGTAAGGCATCTGTAAAATTTGAATGAAATTGGTTGCGTAGTTCTCGAGTTTTAGGGATTCACACACACACACACACACACACACACACACAGACACACATTCTCATTTTTATATATATAGATATATAAGTCCACTCTGTGGAGTGGTCGGCTTTAGGAAGAGCATCAGCCGTAAAATCCCTGCCAAAACACAGTAGCCTGGGGTAGTCTTCTACCTGGCCAGCTCCTGTCAACTGTCCTACCCATGCATGTGTGGAAGATGGCCATTAAAAGATGATGATGATGATGACACACACATACAGACACATGTACATACATATGTAATATACACATACGCATATGTACATATGTATACACACACACATGCATACATATGTATACACTCGTGCATACATATGCATACATACATGTATACATGTACACACACACACATGCATACACATGTATACGCACACATATGTACACACACATGTATACATACACACATATACATATACAGATATGTATACACGCACATATGCAAACATGTATACACGTATGCACACATGTATACACGTGTGTATTTGTGTGCATATGTGTGTATTCATAAATGTGCATATGTGCATGCACATGTGTACACACACTTGCATATATATGTACACACACACACACACACACACACACACACACACACACATGTACATATCTATAGACACACACTATGCCAAAGGAACACATGCTTACATTCAGAGACATAGCTCTGACAGTGAATTATAAAATCCCAAAGCATAAAGAAAATAATTAATGCAATGAAACATTTCTCAATTACGATAAATTTGAGTTTTGAAAAATTTACAGAGAACTAAAATTCCACAAATGAAGTAGTACAAAAATAAAATAAGTTATGGTCCACCTACAAAATGAGTATGAAAAAAATTATTTATGATAAATACAAGAAAGCACTTCATGTATAAAGAATATTTAGAAAACTCCTTGAAAAGAGTGAAAAATATTCCAGGGTACTTATTTAAAAATATCTTATATTACTTGTGGTGAGCTGGCAGAATTGTTAACACATCAGGCAAAATGCTTAGTAGCATTTCATCCATCTTATGTTCCAAGTTCAAATTCCACTAAGGTTGACTTTGTCTTACATCCTTTCAGGGTCCATAAAATAAGTACCAGTTGAACACTAGGGTCAATGTAATCAGCTTACCCCTTCCCCAACATTGCTGGCTTTGTGCCAAAATTTTAAATCATTATTATCTCAGCTTTTATTTCACTGTACTAAATAGATTCAAAAATACAATATTTCATATATCAACACTCTGGAATAAATATTTATTAGTTTATTCTCATTGAATTTCCTAAAAACCATTCACACATATAGTGTTATCTTGTGAAAAATATATTATTGTGTGTGTGTGTGTGTGTGTGTGTGTGTGTGTGTGTGTGTGTGTACACAGATGTATGTTTGTAACTTTACTCAATTTTCCCTATAATGGTTTCTTTCAACAAGCCTAATGTTTCAATAGGAAAGGGTGTAGTCAATTGGGTCAACTTTGGCATATATGATACTAATACTTGTGACCCAAGAGGTATGAAAATGGTACTGGTCCCACCCTATAAACAAAATACACTGGAATTCATAAAGTTTATTTTTCTTTCAATTCTGTCATTTTAAGACCATAAAAGATTAATGAATCTACCCTTACACTAAAAATTGGGTATCAGCTTTAGCCTAAACTCAGATTACTGTTATATAGATCACTTTGTTATCTCAATATTGCTACAAAAGACAACAGTAGAATGGTAGAATCATTAGAATATTGTATATAATACCTTATAGTGTCTAGTTACATCCCTTTTGCATTCTGATGTTAAATCCCGCTGGTGTTGACGTTGCTTTCCATTCTTCTGAGGATTTAAGGGGTTGATATAATGAACTATACCCTCTCTACAGAAATGTGTGGTTTTGTTTGTAAGTTAGAAATCCTTGTTGCTGAAAAAGACATTTTCCTTTCATCAAAGCTGAACTTTAAAAGCTGCTAGCTTAACACAGTTATTGAACATGACAGTGAAATTAAATACCAACATAGTATTATAAAATATAAGTCTCATATTCTGTGTTACATAATTACTGTTATACACTGTCATAGTCTCTAAAGGAATACTAAAGACTTGTTGCATGATAAAATATCAGTCTTTTTCTTTTCTTTCCTGCTTGCTTTAATATGTATATTATTGATTTATACATAAAAGTACAAAGGCTGCAAGCAATATATATATATATATATATATATATATATACACACACACACATACATAGAAACTTACATGCATACATATATTTTTGAAGCAGAGGCCTCACTCTTTTACTACTCTAAGTAGAGACAGAGTGAAGTCTTAACTTCAAATAAATGAATAAACTCCAGGACATGTATTGATTGAATTTTTTTTTTTTTTCTTGTTTGTAAATCCAAATACACAGAAGCACACACAGCTGTGAACACCTATACAAAATCGAATTAAAAACACGCCACATCTTGTACCAAGTAAAGCATTCATGCATAAAAGAGCTGCTTCAATTATGTACATAGTATTTAGAAATAAAATAAACATCTTCCATTTCTAATGTACAACAGTAAAGTACCACACCCTATTTTCTGCATTGTATATGCTGCCACATTTACCAAAGACTGGTCTAAACCATGCAACTACATAAGATTGAAGGAATATGCAATATCTGATTGCAACAACTGTATGTGTTAACTAGGGCAACAAGCCCATACCTAATAGTTTCATACAGCTGGCTTTATTTATTAACTGTACCTATTTGTTAGTGGAAAAGAGTACAATACATACATTAGACTTCACACACTTTTAATCTAAGCATAAAACCAGTGAAGGAGTCTCTGTATAGTCACGCAACCTGCTAGAAACAGCAGCCAAATCTCCCTACCATCTTAGAAAGAAAGAGAACATTGAATAATGTAAGTCAATATAAACTATGGCTGAGATAGAAAAAATAAATGAGTTGTGTTGGTCATTGTTGGAATGCTTCTGATCATAAGTTTGCTTGATCAGGGGCTCAATTCATATTACCTGCAATACAACAGAAATAAACCTTATGCTCAAATCACCACAAAATATCCACAAAGCTCACAGGAATCTGAGAAAGCATATTGAAACGGATTCTTTCTTTCTTTCTTCCTATTTTTTTCTCTACTAATAAAAGAAAAAAGGCAACAAATCAAAACAGCTCTGTGTTTGAACACTGGGGATATACACAACTACATGGAGATGAAAAGTGGATTGTAACAATTGAACAACAATGCTGTTACTCCAACAAAAGAGTAAGAAAGATAACGCGATTGAAGTAAAAGACTGAGGAACAAAACAAAAGAAAACAAGCTGGAAGAAGAATAGCAAGAGAGGATATAGGCAGACCAGCATTTTCTGTAGAAGAAATTATGAGATTGTATAAAGTAATGCGGGTATTAAGAGAGGGGGGGGGGGGGTAAAAGAAAAAAATTCTTCTGAGCGGCAATTTCCTAGAATGAATTTTGGTGAACAACCATTTGATATTAAAAATAAAAGGAGAGAAATTCTTCTTCAAGAAACAATATATTTAATAGAAAATACATAGAAACAACAACAGCATAAGCACCACAGGACTTTCAACCTCTTAATATCAATTCCATTCAACAATCCTTTGAAGAGTTCCAATGAAAGTTGTTGAGAAAGAATAGTGTAGTAATAAACCTGAATGTGCCAACAGTAGCAAAAACAGCAGAGTAATTCCACAAATGTGACTACTGGAATATTGGAGATTTTGTTTACCATATAATAGAGAGTTCAACTATTCCCATCACCAAGAAAAAAGTAATGCAACAGACCCATATCTTTACAGAAATATCACAAAAAGTAATGCAAACAACAGATTGTTATCTGGAAGACTAGATGACAGAATATTGGAACAATAAGATCTTTTATCTCTGTCTTTTACTTGTTTCAGTTATTGAACTGCGACCATGCTGGGGCACCACCTTGAAGAGTTTTATTTATCAAATAGACCAACAGCAGTACTTATTTTTTAAATCTGGAACTTATTTTATCAGTCTCTCTTGATGAACCACTAAATTAGAGACATAAACAAACCAACATTGGTCAAGTGGTTGGGGAGGACAAACACACACACATATATACATACATACATATATATATCTCCTCTTTAGCAGCACACCTGTTTCAGTCCTCATTCTGGTTAACTCTCTCCCTCTCTCTCACTATTTCTTTCTTTCTCTCCCTCTGACTGGGTAACCATGTACACCCTCTACAGCAAGACACATGTTTCTGTCTCTCTGTCTCTGTCACACTCTAATTTTCCATCATCTGACACAAGATCACCTCTGCCTATGCCCCCTCTCCACTCAAAAATTCCTTGTCTTGAGAGTTACTTGGTGACCCTGTTAGTGCAGGTGCCACTTAAAAAGCACCTAGTTCACACTGTAAAATCATTGGTATTTGGAAGGGCATCCAGCTGTAATAATCATACCAAAACTGACCTCGCTTGTGCTGGTGCCATGTAAAAAGCACTCCATCAACTCTGTTGGGTGGTTGGCATCAGGACAGGCATCCAGCCAGAAAAACATTGGCAAAACAAACACAGAAGTTTGGTGTAGTCTTCTGCCTGGCCAGCTCCTGTCAAACCATCCAACCCATGCCAGCATGGAAGGCAGACATTAAACGATGATGATGACAACAACATATATAAGATGGGCTTCCACACAGCTTTTGTCCACCAAATCACTCACAAGGCATTGATCAGTCTGGGTCTACAACAGAAGACACTCACCTAAGGTATTGCACCCCAAAATCACATGGTTGCAAAGCAAGTTTCCTAGCAAAATAGCCATGCCTGTACCTATAAAAAAAATTAAAACATCTGGCTCTCTCAACATACAACCATAATTGAAAGTTCAAAGGGCATGAAATATGTCACTGTTATTATTTAACCTAGATCAAGCAGACCTATAATCAAACATGTACCACATGTGACCACAATTTATGTCAAGGACTACATTATTTCCTCTTTTCAAGCTAGCAGGCCGTGACTGAGGAAAACCCTGTAGTACAATCAGTAATATGGTTGCCTGAAAGAAGGAGTGCATTGAGAGAATTTGCGGAGCATCAGACAAAATACCTGAGGTTCAAATAATTGATCCTTAATGGTTGTACCCTTCGTAGGTATAGCCCAATAATAAAAATCAGCTAAAAAAAATGCTGTCTGGATAAACACAAACAGTAAAATATTCCACTTTGTTAAACCCTGGTGCATTTAATGCCAACTTTTTCTTCCTGAAATTCATCAAACACATTTTGCAGGCGCTAAGATGAATCTGTAGTTAACCCTTTTGTTACCATATTTCTATTGAAATATGTTGCCTTTGTTTCAATTAATTCAAGAAATAACAGAGAATTTAATAAAATAACTTTATCGTTATTTTGATTGAGGTTTGAAACATAAATTGAAATGAAATTTTTTGTTCAGGATTTTAATTTAGATCACTTTAAAATGAATTTTGTATCATAGAAGCAGGAGCGATTTCAGGCAGGTTGGAATCGAAAGGATAAACTAAAGAATGGAATTGTTCTTCAATACAATCAGACTCATTCAAAATAATGCATTTAACTCTTTCATGACCACAATTTAAATGCTATAAACTGCCCATGTTTCAATTAATCCTTTATTTAATCAAGGATTTGCAAGAATTTAGTAAACTATTTCCTCCATTATTAAACTAGTGTTCACAAAATGTTCATACATAAAGTCACGAGGGAAATGCTTAAACTTAAATATAATCTGTTTAAAACAAATAGTTCTTGTATCATAGGACCAATAGTGATCTCAAATGGGTTGTTATCAAAAAGGATTTTAACAAAGTCTCCTCTATTTCTTCATCAGGTTTAAAACTAAGCATTCACAGTTAGTAGGTTATAGGAAGTTGGGTTGATACTGGAATTCATCTATATGAAAATGGAGGAAGTTGCTACTTCTTTGTTATAGACAGAAGCAAAAAAAAATGGTTTAGTAAACCAGGAAGTGTCTTTTAGTATCAGATATAGATACACTATTTAATGGTGTTCAGCTCTAAGCTCTAGCTCAACTTTGATCAGGTAGACTTATGCACAAATATATTCTAGTTATGATCGTGGTATCTTTTGTCAGTAATGACACTACATTATTGTGTCCTTCCCTTTTTATGGCAGTGGAATGTGATTTAAAGGAGATTTGACTGTTATTTCTAGAAGAATAAATAATCACGCAGCAGTTCATTTAATGGCACATGTGTGTGTGCATGCACTGTGGTTAGGCTAAAATCTAGAAAATACCATTCAATTAATATGTGAATATACATTCTTCAATCCACAGTAACACTGTGGTAAGTTAACTTCCAGAGCAGAATATTACTGAAAACATGATTAAACACTGTACTTTGTACCTGTTAAAGGAATATAGTTCTAAATAACTGCTAAGAACAAGCCAAGAAAGACTGAACATTGAACCCATCAAATGTATTTAAAACTCTAGTGATAGTAGCAAGTTGTTATTTAGCCTCTCCCCAACACAGCCAGTCTTGACTGAGCAGAATACAATCGAATGTTCCAGTCTTGACTACCCAATATTTCTCTCTATCAGGACTATATTGTCCACAGTGTACCCTCTGGAAAGAAAAGGGTGGTTGTTTTTTTTTTATTTATTTAAGCTATTAAGATGTGATTTGAGGGAGGTTTGGCTTCTATTTCTAGCGAGTCAAGTAATAGTATAAAGACTCTCTCAGATAATTTCACAAGATATCATACTTGGAGACTTAAAACAAATAATAGTCACTACCCTTGTATAATTTAAACGTGAATATATAAAGGGTACAGACCCCTTCAGTCATAAACGACCATGTGATTACACCTAGAAAGTTCCCCTCCTAAGTACAAGACCAGTAGTCACCCATGCATGTCTGTCAACTGCAATGTTTGTTTATTCACATTATTTTCAATTAATCATACATTATCTCGTAGCTTTAAGCTCTCAATGGTGTGATTGTCTATTTTTAGAATGACACTGTAGGGTAGGTGTGAGAGGCTGGATCTGGATGGTTTGAAAATCAGGCAGGTAGAATATTTTGGCTGGATATGGTCAGATAAAGGGTTAATACATGAATGTAGACATACACACACACACACACACACACACACACATATATATAAGCACACACAAGTATACACACATACATGTATATATATACACACACACACAAGTATATGCACGCATGAACACACATATATGCCTGAGTGCACAGACACACACAAATGAACACACATTTTTTTCATAAATATACCAAAATAAAATATTAGTAGCCTACATGTGTGTATGATTATAGAGATTCCAAATGTATCAAGATGATAGTGTTGTTGTTGTTGTTTAGCCCTAGGCCAACCCTGATCAAGCAAACCTATGATCGAAAGCATTCCAACCATAACTACCCCATCAATCTAATGTTTTGAAGACTGTAGGGTTTGGTCTGATTGAGATTTCACTGCTATTTCTAGTCCCCCTCACTGGATTGTGCTTAAAAAAAAAAACAGAATTAAAACCAAAATGAAGCAAGAACAACAACAAACAACATTTGATGTACTCCTTCCTCAACTTGATAAAAACACCTAGTGATAGTCTGGATTTCTTAAGTAGAACAGTAGTGTTTGAATAATATGGAAAAGGAGACTAAAGCAGTGAAAGAGATTTATTTGCAAGAGGTCCAGGAAACTATGGCAGAAATTCAGTCTAGCAAAGTCTGACAAATAGGATAGGATATCTTGAGTTTATAATTGGAATGTCAAGAACTAGGTGGAGAGAAGGGGCAAATTGAAAGAGAGAAAGTATCTGAAGTAAGGCAGGGGTGAATGGAATGAAAGGGGAAGAGAAAAGGGGGAGAAATATACACGCACATGTAGAAGTGAGAGGAGAGGAATCGAAAAAAAATATAGGGCGAAGCACAGAAATGTTTAAAAGGATTCGACTCTAGACAGAAACTGATAATTTTCCACCTTTGTAGATCGCAGATAAACAGATTGGCATCTTCGAGTGAGGAAACCTGAGAAAGAAAAATGTTTAAAGTATTGTATGTGTATGTTTGCGTGTATTTGCATGATTAAAAAGAGAAAGCTAAATTGATTATTAATCAATTTAAGTGTTCCAGCTGCAAGAATAATTATGTAAGTATATTAGCACATATGCTAATGTACGTGCCATGTTTGTGTACAAATGTGAATATACGTGTATGTCATTTACGTCATCACACACACACACACATATATGTACATACACACAGTTCAGAACATAATTGTTCAACAGTAAAACAAAACATATCGAAATAAGCATAGCAGAATGCTAAATATGTCAAAATATATCTGAATTCTGTAAAACTACATGCACACATAACCTGAAAGTTTCTATATAGTTGCTCAACCAACTCAAAATAGAAGCCAAAGAGAAGGACACATTAGATATTGTCATCAACAGCAGCATTTTATGTCTGCTTTTCCATGCTGGTATGGGTTGGACAGTTTTTCTGAGGCAGTCTTTTTTTAAAAATCAGAGGCACTTCTAGTCTCCAACTATTTTAAATACATCTTACAACATGCAGGGATACAGAATATCTATTCTAAAACTGGGATACAGTCTAAAAAAAAAAATAGATAGATAAACAAGATGGTCACAACTGGAACATATTTGATCACTGGTCTGCCTTATAATAGATGACCTGGGACTAAACCACAACAAAAACAATCCATCAGTCATAAAGAAAATTCAAAGCAGTCAGTTTCCTAGTTTCTAACACCTAAGTATTAGTCACTTTTTGACTATGATAATAACTATATGAGGAACTAGAGAGAGAGAGAGAGACAGTCTCTGTGGTCATTCATTCAAACTGAAAGTATTAGCAGCCCAATCTCTCTCTCATTACATTCTAACATCTTTAATTTTTTATCTGTTTCAATCATGAGACTACAGCCATGCTGGGGCACTGCTGTGAAGAATTTTTAGTCAAATGAATCGACCCTAATACTTATTTTTTCTAAGACAGGTACTTATTTTATCTGTCTCTTTTGCCAAACTGCTAAGTTATGGGTACACAAACACACCAACACCAGTTGTCAAGGGGTGATCAGGGGATAGACCAAAGATACACACACACATACATATGACAGTCTTCTCTCAGTTTTTATCAACCAAATCCACTCACAAGGCTATAGAAAACACTTGCCCACATTGCTATGCAGTAGGACTGAACTTGGAACCATGTGGTTGGGAAGCAAGCCTTTTATCACACAGCCATGCCTGTGCCTAATAAAAGAATATGTTGTATAATGTATTTCTAAATATTACTTCAAGATTATCTGAACAAAATGATTAGACAGACATGACTGAAATATTCTTGAAACTACAGATCTGTTCAATCAGGGCTGACAAAGAATAAAAACAATTACAGCATGGGATCTACTTTTTGATTCCTTTTTAAAGAATTTTTAATATTTTAGTCAATAATGCTCATTGCAAATTCATAACCGTTGTATCTTACCTTTGCCTTCTCTTAAATGTAGGATTTATAATTATGTGAGAAATCATTATTATTATTATTATTATTATTATTATTATTATTATTGGCAAAAACTGGTAGAGCAACAGAGCAACTTTTTTTGCAGTATTTATTTATCATTGTCTGTGCTTTGAATTCAAATCCAACCAGTGTTGAATTAACTTTCCTCAATCCAGGAGGTCAATGATGAAATAAGATATCTCAAGGACCACTGGATGGATTCAGATGAAACTTTCAGGGATGTTTGGCCTCATGACTGACACAAACTGATTAGATTTGGGGATTGATCTGAAACCAGAAAAGGATTCTGGTTTATTTTTCCTGTTTTTTTACTTAATTTTTGAGAGTGGTCGGGTTCGTTTTTAGTATTCTCATTTGTGAGAGCAGTTAAGTTTATTTCAGATATTCTCATTTTAAAAATCATCTCCGGCTAATATTGAGAGGATGTTGGTGTTGCCTTGGTGGAGGTTTGCACTCTCTGAGTGCTCTTGTTATTATTAGAAAGAGTATAAGGTTATAGAAGACACTTGCCCACATTGCTATGCAGAACCATTAGCATGCTGGACAAAATGCTTAGTAGAATTTTTCATCTTTACATTCTGAGTTCAAATCCCGGCATCCTTTCAAGGTCAATAAAATGAGTACCAGTCAAGAATTAGGATCAATGTCATCATCTATCTCCATTTCCCAAACTTGCTGGCCTTCTACCAAAATCTGAAACCATCAATTTTAGAAAGGGTGATCAATCAGTAGAGCACTGCATAAAGTACCTAACAATATTTCATTGCACCACCCAATGTTCTGAGTTCAAATCCTGTCGAAGTTGACTTTGCCATTCATCCTTTTAAGATAATGAAATGCAGTACCAATCAACAAAATGTCTCCTCATCCAAAATGTCTGCCTTTGTGGCTATATCAGGAACCATAAACATCATCATCATCATATAGAGGGAATGGTAGATATAATGCAATATTTAATTTTTAAAATACAGTGGAATCAAAGAAATAATAAAGCTTGCAAGCTTGAATTTAAATACATTTAGAATATTTAATTTCATACTGGTACTGTCTATGTTCTAAATTGTCTCAGTCAACCATGTTCATTTATCTCCCCAAGGTCAGTAAGATTAAACACTAGCATTATATTTAGACTTGATTCAACCAAGCATCATCATCATCATAAACCTAACCATCATCATCATCATTCAACTGCAGTAGTAGACAACCACAACCCTCCTCTACTCATTGCAGCATTCATTATTAATTGTGGTCCCAAGGCAACAAGCTGGCATAATCATTTGTGGTTTCATAGCATTCTTCATATTATGGTTTCATAGCATTTCTTCCCACTCTTTACATTCCGAGTTCAAATCCTGCCAAGGTTAACTCTGCCTTTAATCCTTTTGGGGGTCAATAAAATAAGTACCTGTCAAGTACTGGGTCAATGTAATTGATTTGTCCCTTCCCCTGAACATTGCTGGCCTTGTACCGAAATAGAAACAATTATTGTTGTCCCATGGTTGTGTGATTAGCTCTGGCTATCAGGAGTATTTTAATTCCTAAACAGAATATAATGTCGGTGACAGAGTTTGCTCTAGCACTAGCTACTATTCTGTTTACTTTTTCTTTGTTCTTTTCAGTCTTGCATGTTAAATGGCAACCTCACAAGTACTGGTGTCATATAAAAAGCAACCAGTGCACTCTGTAAAGTGGTTGGCATTAGGAAGGGCATTCAACCATAGAAAGCATGCCAAAGATAACACTGGAGCTTAATGCAGCCCTGCAGCTAGCAGGTTCCCTGTTAAACTGCCATACCCATGCCAACATGGAAAATGGATGCTAAATGATGATGATGAACATAAAAGCCAGAACAGATACCACATAACATCTAGCTTGACATTAACAATTCTGCCAATCTATCAACCTAGACTGGCACTCAATTCACCCCAAAAGAATGGAAAATAAACCTTGACTTTTGTGGGATTTGAACTTGGAATGCAAAGAGCAGCAACAAATACCACAATGCATTCTATGCAATGCTCTATCAACTCTGCCAATTCACTGCCTTCAATTAAATAAACTCTTCCAAATAAACTTTGTGGTGATGTGCCAACTTCATTCCTCATTATTATAGAATTCTTCATTTTTATAAAAGCTAGTTAGCTGCGGAGATTGGTAGAGAGCCAAACAAAATGTCTCGGAGTATACATTCATTCACACCATTTTTACATTCCAAATTCAAGCCTCCACAGAGACCAATTCTACCAGTCGTCTTTCCAAGGTCAAAAAATTTAGTACCAGTAAACATACAGAAAGGGGTCATGGGGTAATGTCAGAAATCAGTATTTACATGTATACCACATTTCAATTGATTTGATCCCTCTCACCTCTGATCATTATCAGATTTTTCTTCTCTAAGTTTATAACATAGTCCAAAACAGAAACTGAACTGGAAACCATTATATCTTAAATGAGGGCAATAAGATTCTTACACATTAAGCCACTGTTACAAGCAGCTTTTAAAATTCCTACTTAGCAATCTTAGAAGTTGATGTTTGGTACCAAGACAATTCTGATCAAAACATATGTTAAAAAGCATTACAACCAGACCCATCTCATCTTTTTTAGGGGTAAGTAAGATTACATTATCCAAGAAGTCCTTCCTTTTTCTAAGACAGCATGGTTTGATTTAAGAGAGATTTTGCTGCTGTTTCAATATACTGAAGCTCTCTCATTGATTCAAGCATTGTTTGAAGCCTCTGGCAATACTGAACATCAGACAAGTTGTCTCATAAAAACAATCAATAATTAACAGTATTTTCAATCATTTCTTGTCTAACACCAATATGTTGCAAAGATCTCAGAATATACACCAAGAGTTTTCTGACAAAGTAATGCTTACATCATCAAAAACAATTAACTCTGAACTAATTGCAGATGCAATACACTGTTATCATAGCATTTACCCAGATGTTTGCTTATACACTAGCAACAAGGAACGCAACATTCACATTTGTAAAATAACAAAAGTGAAAATAGATAGAACAGATTATGAACTATGGTTAAATACACAAGATAGACAAACACACTGAGTAACTGATTAGTGAGTCAGTGTTCAATTTAAGATCTTGTGTTAATTATATAGAAAACAAGTAAGGGATTAGAAGTCAGTTCAAAATAAATTGCAGCTACTACAAGATATTTGCATCACCTCCACCTCACCATCAAGACAGTGTGTAAAGCTCACTTTTAAAATAGCTTTTCTCTTTCTCTCTCTCTTTTTCTTTGAAATTTCATTTGTTGGTAATGTCTTGGTACATTTAAAGATTTGAACAACCATTTTGCAACCACATGACTCACAGTTCAATCTCACTGTTCATCACCTTGGGCAAGCACCTTCTACTTTAGCCTTGGGTTTGTTGACCAATATTTTGTGAGTAGAATTCAATGAGTGAAAACTGCAGACAAGCCCATTGTGTATCTTTCTTTCTTTCTCTTACTTTCTTGCTTTTTTCCTATTTTTCTCCCTCTAACCAAACCTCCAAAACTTCACCACACACACACATACATATTCATACATATATGTACAAGCACATTTAGATAACAAAAGAACATTCTCTTCCAGATTTATATACAAACACACACACACACACACACACGTATGTATGTATGTATGTATGTATGTATGCATGCATGCATGCATGCATGTACATATCATTTAAAATACACAGTGTTTAAATGTGAACAACTAATAGTTTCAGGATGTGGAAACAACAATTCGACAGATTTATACAACATCCCTTGTGTCTAACAACAATCTTTCAGATGTATATGTGAGCCTCACTGAGGAAATCACAAAGAATCAGATGTGGCAACTTGCTGTACTTGATAAGATGCATCAAGCTAAGAAAAATCACTGTCTTCCACACATACAGGCTTGACCTTTCAGGTGCCAGTTCAACACACACACATATATCTTAGGAGCA